>NC_133622.1:213892595-213999149 GCF_048593235.1 Sminthopsis crassicaudata | reverse complement strand
TCTTCTCTCTCTCTCTCTCTCACTTTTATTTTTTTCTCTCCATCTATCCACACACATCATGTATATAATATACATACATATATGATAGGTATATTTACATACAAATAAGTTATATGTACACATATCATTATATGTGAATCACATTAATGTTCATATCTTATACTTATGTGTGTACATATAGAGACATATAGACCACACACATATAAAATCAAATATTTATACATATTTACACATATATACATATGTTACATATATTGTGTATAAAACATATTTAAGTTGATATATAAATCCTTCATACATGTTTGTAAAGATAACTAATTTATATATAAATTTATGTGTAAATCATATGTATAGATGCTTAATAAATATGTAGTATACATATATAAATAATGTGTGTATTGTTGAGCCTATATTTGGACACATAAATACACACATGCATGTATATGCATGCATGTACGTATATTTATATGTATGCATATATCACTATGATCAACTCTAGATGGACCTCTAGATGAATCCATTTCTGAATGTTATGACATAGCACAGTGGATGGAAGAATAATTTTAAAGTCAGGAAGACCTAGATTTAAGTCCTTCTATTGACACATACTAGCTCTGTGACCATACATGCATGTATAAATTTGTATACATCTAAGCAAAACATTTTGTGTTCACAAGCTTGGGAGAGACAATGAGAGATGTATCTCTTTATCTTGTTCATTCTTCAAGGAAGATGATGATTCCTTCATTGTGTGGAGCGGGAGAAAAATCCCAACTCTGGATATTTTTTTCTCCATAAAGAATGGGGACTGGCCTAGAAAAATGGCTCTCTGGCCCCATAAAGGTTGCCAGTTTAGACAAAAGGAACAAAACAAAAAATGCTTTCCTGGTTGGAGGATACTCCAAATTCACACAGTTCATGACTTACTCCCACCAAAAGCTGATTACACAAAGATCATCACAAATGACAAAGAGCAAGTAAATCCATTAATCTATGCAACATATCAAAAAGAAATTGTAGTTCTACTCACTAGAATATAACAGAAAGAACACAAGAATGAAAGAGCTCTTTTCAAAGGCCACTAGATTTAATCTGATATCTTCCTTAAAACCATAGCTTTCCATAAAGGAGAAATTCCAGGAAATCTCTTGGAAACATGCTGCTGCTTCTAAAGTCTTTCTTTTTCCCATCTGGGATTGATACAAAAGAATGTTTGCATTCACAAAATAAGTCCAAGAATATGTATCCTTCCCTAAACATGTTGTACCCTAAGCAACTCTATTCCTCACACCCAGAATTCAGCATCTCAGCATTCTTTCTACCAAATAGGAGTCTCCTTCTACACATGTAGCATCATGCAAAATTGACATGGTTGTAATTGCTGATTATAATGAATGGATGAAAAATACTTATTAAACATTCACTATGTTTCAAACTCTGTGTTTGAAAAATGTTTGAAACTGAGAATATAGGGGGAGGGGAGAATTGCAGCCCATTTTCTCAAAGATCTCACATTCTGGGGAAGAGAAAATATATGAGAGGTTCAGTTACTTGGCCAGTCCAGGTAATTTTGTAAGTGGATGTAGAGCATCAGCCTGATATGGAAGAGAAAACTAAAAGGAAATGTCCTACCTCCACTAGGAAGGAAGGAGTGGATTTAAGAGTCAGAGATTCCATATGGTAGGGATAGGATGTAAGGGTTAATATTTCTCCAGAAGAGACTTACATGAACTGATGCTGAGTGAAATGAGCAGAACCAGGAGATCACTATACACTTCAACAAGAATACTATATGAGGATGTATTCTGATAGAAGTGGAGATCTTCAACAAAGAAATGATTCAAACCATTTCCAACTGTTCAGTAATGAAGAGAATCAGCTACACTCAGAGAAGGAACACTGGGAAATGAGTGTAAACTGTTTGTGTTTTTGTTTTTCTTCCCAGGTTATTTTTTACCTTCTGAATCCACTTTTCCCTATCCAACAAGAAATTCGGTTTTGTACACATATATTGTATCTAGAATATACTATAATATATTTAACATGTATGGGACTGCCTGCCATCTAGGGGAGGGGAAGGAGGGAAGGAGGGGAAAATTCAAAACAGAAGTGAGTGCAAGGGATAATGTTGTAAAAAATTACCCATGCATATGTACTGTCAAAAAAAAAAAAAGTTATAATTATAAAATTTAAAAAAAATATATTTCTCCAGAAAGGGAAATTGGGAAATACCAGCTGGCAGGAAAATTGGGAATGAGATCAGAGTGACATGAAATATAAGGTTGGGGTAACATAGGGAAGTCCACTTAGTTTCAGTTTTATCTGAGGCCCTAAAGATACTTCCCTGTAAGTTGTGGATTACCTAGAGAGGGATTTGGAAAAGTTCTACCTGGTTTGAATTCTTCCTTGGGCCTTCAGGCACTTCCAAAATGGGCAAGTCACTTGATTAATCAGAATTTCAGCAAGACAGATAAGATTATTATCAGATACAGATTTGCATGAGTGAAAGTAATTTTCTCCCAGGGAGTCATTTGCATTGATAAAATCCTAAGTCTGGGTCAAAAAGGGAGAAGGCAATGAACTTTCTGTGAATGTGAGTTATTATTTGCTTTCAATATATTAGGGTCATGAACTCTTAACTATAAATGTCATTGAAAGTCTAACATTAACATGTCAGAAGAGAGAAAGTCATATAGGTAGCTGTCTTAGGTTCCTTCTTGCTCATTTTATGACATGAAATCATCACAAATCACTGGTGTTCCATGAGTCCCAGATTTTGATCAGATCAGCATTGTGACCAAGTACACAAGAGCCACATACTCCTCCATTTCCATATGGAAAAACAACCAGGAACATCCAGGCCTTATAGGTATACTGCTGAGCTGAAACTGACTATCAAAACTATCTTCTTTCTCCCTTACCCAGCATAAAATTCTATACCAGCAGGATCAAAAGGCCAGTTTTCAAACACTAGCAATGAAAATCCTGCCTCTCCCTGCCATTATATTCTTGGTATAACAAAGATTTGCTGTTGTTGTTGTTTTTGTTGGTTAATTATATTATTTCTTTTATTTGAAAATCTAATTGTTACTGTCCTGAATAGTAATTTCTTTGGTCCATTACCTAGCTAGGCAGAAACTAGTATTAATTCTTATATAATTTATATATATGTATACATATATATATATATATATATATATATATATATATATATGTATACATATATATATATATATATATATATGTATACATATATATATATATATATATATATATATGTATGTATGTATACACACACACACACACACTCACACATATAATATAATTATGGGAATTTAAAGAGTAGAATTTAGGGAACAGGGACAGTTTTTCTCCTTAGAACTAATAAACCAAGTCA
Source organism: Sminthopsis crassicaudata (assembly GCF_048593235.1). Taxonomy (NCBI): domain Eukaryota; kingdom Metazoa; phylum Chordata; class Mammalia; order Dasyuromorphia; family Dasyuridae; genus Sminthopsis; species Sminthopsis crassicaudata. Next base: position 213,995,752 of record NC_133622.1, on the reverse strand, counting down.
GGTCTGAGCATTTTTTCCCATCAAATGTGATGAATAGTTACAATTACATTATGATAGATACTTCATTTTTATACTGGATTTTAAGTTCTGGCAACTTGACCAACACTGATTGAAAGTCTGAGCTGTCAGACAATGAGTCTGGTGCCTTTCTTTGAAAGGATCCTAATACTTATTTTTTGTAAAAAAAAAAAAAAAAAAGATCAGAAACCCATTTCCCATTCCAGTGTTGTATAAAATCTGAACTATTTGCAATGAAGCAGAAAATAAAAGTCATATAGGCATAGCCTTCTGTAATGACTTTAATTGTTTCCATAGATACATAAGGTGAGGAAAAAATCTGTTCATCTTATCCAAGTTGAAAATTATTTCCGTTTGCAAAGAAATCCAGGATACTATAGAGCTTCTTCTACCTCCAAGATTAAGGGAACTGAAGCCTGATCCTATGGGGGGTAGAAGTGAGAGGGGATAGTTTAGTTCAAATGAAAATTACTAAAAAAAGGTAAAATGAAAATAGGATTAGAAATAGAGATTGAGAGCTTGCAATTTGTCTTCTTATATTTATTTGTTTAAGCTTGAATGATTTTGTCTTATGTTCCCTTCCATTAATTAGGGTGATTAAAATTTAAAACATCATAAATGTTTAAATTAACAAATATTCACTTAGCAACTACTATGTGCTAGGAACTGGGATAAAAAGTCACAAAATGAAAGAGGCTTTATCCTCAATGAGGTCATATCTTATTGGTGGGAAACAGTATGTCAAGAGAGGCAGCATAGCCTAGTTATAAGTATTCAAAATTCCAAGGCAGAGGACCTGGGTTTGTTTGGGCTTATAGGATCTTAGGAAACTCATTCCTCCCCTATAAGCCTCAGTTTCCTTATGTGTTGAAATATAAAAGTTGAGCTTAATTATCTCTAAATTGACTTGTTGCTCTAAATCTATAGTCCTATAAGTTTGTCATTGTTTTTAATTTTAAAAAAGTTAATTGGGGCAGGAGGACAGAGAGTCATTAATAGCCAGGGATGATTTGGAAAGGTCACATGTAGGAGCCCATACTAGAGCTGAACTTTGAGACTATGTATGGGTGGCAGCTTGCACAAATTCTCATACCTCAGAGGTGAAATGTCATAAAAGAAACAGCAAGTAAGTCAGTGAATAGAGTCGGTATGAAAGGGATTAATATATGGTACACCTGAAAAGATAGATGCTGTGAAGATCTTTAAATACCAAACTGAGGAGTTTATATTTAGCCTTAGAGACAAAGGGAGCTTTTTTGGCAGTTGGTGTTGGATAGTTTATAAAGTAAACTCATTTAAACACTTAATTAAGGTGGAGAAATTAATAAGGAAGCTAATACAGCTGTACAGATAAGAGGCAAAAAAGTACTTCTTAGTTGTATGAATACAAAGATCTTGAAAGAGGAAAATGTTGAAGTAGATAGAATTAAAATGATTCAGCAATTTATTTGTTATGTGGGGCAAGGGGGAATAAAAAGTTGAGGATTATTCTGGGTTGTGAATCTGATTATCTGGAAAAATGGGAATGTCCATGACAGAAATAAGGGAAGTTGGGGGTAGAGGTAAGAATAAGGGGAACAGGACTTTGGGGATAGAGATAATGAGTATATGATTAGTTTATTCTGAGTTTGAGATGGATACAGGGCATCTTATGAAAGATATCAAATAGTTGTTGATATTGGACTGGAATTTGGAAGAGAATTTAGTACTAGATATATAAATCAGGAAGGAATATTCATAGAAATTATAACTGGCATTGTCTCCTTGTAGAAAAGTAGAAAAGTGTGGTGATCCTTATTTTCTGAGGGGACAAAAAGAAAATGGCATTAGCAGGGTCATAACTGGAAATTTTGGAATCTCGAGTAAATCACATGAAAGACACCCTCACATCTACTTTATCATTCATGATGTGAAATGAGTACATAATTAACATAATATAGCTGACCTGTAGCGAAGACTCTGGAGCACTATGGATCCTATGGAGAGAGACATCATGACACTGTCCCTAGTGGATCAGAACGAGACCACTACCAGAGAGGACCCCAACTAAAGATCTCATCTGAGACAAAGCTACTAAAGTATGGAAACTGAAGAGGAGTGCCATCTGGTACCTTCATATTTTTGCTAATTATTCTTGTTAATGAGGTGCTAAGCTCAGTTATTTTTACCTGGTGAAGAAGATCAAGTGCCCTCAAAATAGAAATGTATCAAATTAAGGATATGTGAAATCTTTCTAAATTATTATTTTAAATCTCCTTGATTTAAATGTTGATGCTTGGGGGCAAAGGCCCTCTCACCTTTCCCTAGTTATAGTTCTGAATGGTGGTTATCAAGAATCTCTCCCCCAAAGCAAGTGGAGTGCAGAGTTCTCCTTAATTAAAATAAAGTGACTGAGAGAGCAAGTCTGGGTTTGTGTCTGGCAGTGCCAATTCCCTATTGCATCCAGACAGCTTTTCCCTAATCCCATATTAATATTTTATTGGACTTCTGAAATATAGCAATTATGAATACTTCAGCTCAATTATTGACATGTTCTTAAAGGAGACGAACAAACTACTCTCCTTAAAAGCTTCTGAAAAAAAATAAGAGAAATGCAGCTTATTTCAACCAGAGGCCAAAACAGAGCTAAGTCATTGTCAGTGCCTAAGGACAGAGTTAGACAGAAGTACATGAAAACCTTCAGGGCAGCCAAGGACTCTGCAGCAACTTAATTTTCATCCAAATCAAAACCAGGGGGAATCAGGGTCCAGAAAGGAAAACAAAGACCTGAACCAAAGTCCTTCATCTCTAAAGGTCAGTGTTGAAGAGTTTGGAAGGGAACCATTTCCTATTCCGAGACAATTAAATTTCCTTTGACATTTAAATGTTCCATGTAAGATTGAGAGGAATGTATGAAATGGTAAGAATCTAAATCCACTTTTTTTTTTCTCCAATGTTCTCAATGAATAAAGTAAAAACAAAACAAACAAACATAAAAAAGATTCTTCCAGATGGGAGGAAAGAAGCCTAAGGGTAAAATGATTTTATCAGACAACACATAACTCCACAAACATACGTTCATCAAAAACTTACAAAGTCTCATCAATTGTGTTTCTTTGTAGTTTAATTACATAAGTAATGAAGAGGAGAGAAATAAAAGTCCAATCATTATGTTTCTCTGAGAACAATTTAATTTTAGAAAATATTATGTTATGTAATAAATCCTTATGTAGTGGATGGACTTCTGGGTTTGGAATCAGAAGAAGAGGGTCTGAATCACAGGGGCTCAACTCCCTAGTGGTGGAACCTAAGATCAATGAATCTACTTGTGCCAGCCCAATTTATTCCTGTCTAAAATCTAGTAATAAAAGAAGAAGAAGAGGAAAAAGGAGGGGGAGAAGAAAAAGGAGGAGCAGGAGGAGGAAGAGGAGAAGGAAGAGGAGAAATAGTAGTGGTGGTAGAAGTAGAAATAATAACAGCAGTAGTATCAATAATAGTAGTAATAGTAGTGGTAGTAGTAGTAATAGTAGTAGTAATAATAATAGCAGCAACAGCAGCAGTAGTAGTAGTAGTAGTAGTAGTAGTAGTAGTAGTAGTAGTAGTAACTAGTAGCAGCCTCAGCAGCAGTAATAGTAGCTTCAGCAAGAGCAACAGCAGTTGTACTGCAGTGGTAATAGTAGTAGTAGTACAAATAGCAGCAGCAGCAGTAGCAGTTGAAAGAGCAATAATATTATAGTTTTAGTATTACTAATATGTGTTATTACTAGCTAATTCAAAGCCTGTGGGGATCAAGTACAGTAATGTATTTTGCAGCTGTGAAATGCTAAGTAAGCAGATAAATATTAACATTATTTTGGAAGTTGGTAATGAAAATCCACAAGAATTCAGTTTGAATGATCATTAGATCTGACATTGGAGAAGGTATGAGACTGCATAATGTCTTTCACCTCACCCTCACTTCTGCACTTTTGGGAACAATTCCAGAATACTGCCTTATCCTGAATAACTGACATCCATATGCTCTCTGGAAACAGGAACTAAAAGGAAACTCAGCTATTAAAATTCATCAAAATTGTATCAGGCTGGATGAAGGACATGTAGGAGAACTGGTGAATAGTCCCAAGTTCAAAATCTGCCTTTCTAAATTTACAAGCTGTGTAATCCTGAGCAAGTCACTTAACTTCTCTTCATTTCAATTTCTCCATCTGTAAAATGGAATAATAATCACACTCACTTTACAAGGTTGGATGGGCTTCAAATGAGAGCATTTATATCTAGTGTTTTGCAAACCTCCAAGTGTTATATTAATTGAAGCTTTTTTTTTTTTTTAAATTAGAGTGTCATGATCTTTTCTCTGTGCCATAGTATGTACTATGTTTGCATGATCCAGTACATTCAATACCAGTTTTAGGAGACTTGAGGATGTAATGACTAAAGAAAAGAAGCCCAAAGATCACAGTATTGCTCACCTCTGCCATGCTCTTCTCTGGCTCTCCCAAGATTTTTAGTACTTAACTGATCTTTGCATCTTCCCCCACTGTCCTTTGCTCTAACATCTTCTTGCTCCAAGGCTGGTCTTGTGCATTCAGCACCATTTCTCATTCACTAGCAATACTTGTCTTCTGGGTATGTTCAAATTCTACCCCATTCCCATCCAAACTCCAGTCCAGATCTGTAAGAGATGCTTAATACCCACAACAGAAGTATAATCAATTGCTCTCTTCTCATCAGATCCTGTTGCAATGAGCTAGGGAGGAAATCTTTCTTCCTTAGTGCAAATACTAGCACTTTAGTGCTTCTCTGCCTTCCTCACCCACAGCATGAGTATTCTGACATATTCTTAATGGAGAACACGTCCTATTTACTCCTCAGTTCTCCATATCTTCCTTTCTGTTCATTAATTATAACTACTGAACTTTATATTCAATTCTGTCAAAGCTTTTTTAAATCCCAGGTCTTCTGATTCAAAATCCAGAATTCTTTCTACTATTCTTTGCTGCTTTACCATAACTAAGAGAAGTTTTAAAAATATGATTGCTGGGTAAATTCCAAGCCTATAACCTGATGAAGATCATGGATACCTGGGACATTCTGCTTTCAAACTTTTCTTAACCTAGTATGTATTTGCATGTCTCCAGTATTCCAAGAAACTGAGGACAATCCCCAGGAGAAGGTATCTCGATCTAAATGGTCAATTTAATTCAATTTAACAAATATATATTAAGCATCAATCAAGTGCTACACAGAAAAGTGGCATGGTTTAGTAAATAGGAGGCCAATCTTTAAGTTATAAAGACATAAATTCAAGGGCCTAAATCCTGCTACTTTTACTTGCTTTGTAACTATAAGAAAGTCACAAAATCTAATCTCAAGAATTCTACAAAACAATAGAGATCTCTAGGTTGGGGATTGTTCACTTATACATGCCTGTGAGCAGAATAATAAAACCAAAGGACTGACAAATAATTAATTAGCTAATGATTGCGGCTGTTGATAAAAGTTGACTCCTGAATCCACTAGTTGAATTCATTTTTGGTACTGTGTCTCTAAGGAACATCATATTTACCTCCTGCTTCCACCCTTGTGTACTAGCTGGATGGGGGAGTAATTACTTCATTATAAGATCTAAATTTTACTACTATGCTATTTAAAAGCAAAAACAAAATCATTCCCGGGTTTGATCAACTCAAAGTTTCAAAAATGTGATGATTGCACTAAGATTTATTTAAACAAAAGAAGCATCTGCCAAAGTCTTACAGAGTGTGTATCTATTGACTAGTTGGCATAAATATACACAATAGTTTCTTAATAAACCTGCAAGGGAATTAAAAGATTCCAATTAGTTTTTTTTTTTTTTTTTTGATTTATCCAGGTTTTTTTTTTTTTTTTTTTTTTGCCATGAGTTATTTATCTCAGTTTCTTTTTTTTTTTAATGTCACAAAAACTGTCAGACACTGGTAAATAGGTTTGATTTAGTAATCCTCTTCTTACCTTCTTTTTTTCCTAAGTCTGTCTGAGGCAAGTACTCAAATGACTCATTAGAAGCAAAATATGTTGTGTCTGTCATCATTTTCATAGGGAAATTTTTTACAATTTTGACACAGAAGGCCAGGATGAGGAGTCAGCATATTTTGTGCTCTTCACTAATATTCTCACACATTCACTATCACCCAACAACTTACCTTCTCTCAAATCTACTTGAGCTATTTAAATTACCCTATCTAAGCTGTAAGTATTGTCATCTACCATCATCCTTTTCATGAGGTCGGGACTTAACTGATTGTCCTCCTCTCTATCTCTATCATATTAAACATAATCAATATTCATAATGATGAACTTTTAAAAATCCTGATCTCCAAGCTATACTTGCTTTCAGGTACTTATAGGAATGACTAGAATTATTGTGTGTGTGAAAGAGGAAGACAGAAAGAGAGGCAGAGAAACAGAGGAAGAGGAGGAGGAAGAAAAGGAGTAGTAGGAGGAGAGAGACAGACAGAGAGAGAAAATGAGACAGAGAGAGACACACACAGAGAAAGAGAGAGACAGAGAGGAGGGGGAGAGAAGGGAAGAGAAACAGAAACAGATAGAGACAGAGACAGAGAGATAGGGACAGACACATGCACACAAACTCTGTGTCTATGCATAAACATATACATATAACTATGATAACAGAAATATAGTCATTGATGTATTTGAAGTGAGGAATCATCAGGATAGTACTGATAATTAATAATTACTGCAAATTAGCAAACTTGAAAGTTTTGAAATGAACAGTGGAATTATCATGGTCATGTGCTTGATAGTCTGACACAACAGAGACCTAAAATTAGTCAGCATGCAAAACACCTTTTAATGTTATAGATGTCATTTTCCAGGGATGAAATCTTATATTAACAAGCAGAAAGGGAAAGGTTTCTGGGAAGACAGCAGAATAGGTCAGAAAAATTAAGGCTCTTCAGATTTCCTGCACAAACAAAATAAAAAGAGCACCTCAGGTGAACACAGAATAGTAAAACTAAACAAAAAATTGGGATAGACAAGTGGTCCTCCTGAAACAATTGGGTAATGTCTTAAGAAAAATTTCAGGATTGAGGTTTGACCATGTGAATTATAGACACCTCCATGTTAGCTCCACTGAAACAGCAAGTGGTAAGCCTTGGGGCTACTTGAGTTGGGAGTAGTGTTGGTCCCAGACAAAGTTATTTTCACAGGAGTTGGGCATCTGAGTGGGGGAAGATTGAGGAAATCTCTGCTGCTAAGAGATGCCAGGCCCCACAGGCAGAGATGCTACCCAGATGCAGCACTGGGTGAAAATGAACCAGCAAATCCCTATGAGTGCAGAGGAATTAGGGCAGGGACACTGTTGGTTGTGGGCACTTTCAAGAGATTGGAGTTTGGTTTTTATTTCAGGTGTGTGTGGGGGAACTAAAGGAGGACCTGAAGTCAGAGGCACCAGCCCCAACATGATTACAAAAGTAAGCTGCTCTTTTTGAAAAATGAGCAGACAAAGGAGAAAAAAAACAACCATAGAAAGTTACTACAGAAGACTGGGGTTCATTTTCAGAGGAGTAAAAAAAAAAAAAAAAAAAAAAAATGAAAAGCTACCAATCGCTACTGTAAAGAGATCCTGCAAGGAAAACCTCTAGGAATATATAGCCAAATTCTGAAACGACAAGCTCAAGGAGAAAATATTATGAGCAACAACAGTAACATCGAAATTCAAAAATGGTGGAACCATAATCAGAATCACACAAAACCTAGCAATGACTACCTTTAAAAGATTGTAGGTCTTAAAACACTATATATTGAAAAACAAAAGAACTGGGGTTGCAGCCAAAAATATCATGCTAAAATATTAAAGTTAAGCATAATCCTGAAGAGAAAAAAATTGGATATTTAATGAATTGCAAGACTTTTGGAATTTTGTTACATAAAGGCATGAACTTAGTAGAAAATTTGACACACACAATCCAAGAGAAATATAAGGTAAACATCAAAGACATTACAAGAGATTCAATAAGGATAAGTATACTTTTTATATATGGAAATGTAAAAAAAATCTAAAATTTTCATTAGTAATTGGGTAGTTCAAAAGAAAGATTGGGGTAGAGCTGAGTATGATATGATTTTAGAAATCAAGTTATGCACTATAAAGTAAAAAGAGTAATTATGCTATACAAATGAGGTACAAGAGGAAGAACTGGTACAGCAGTATTAGATGAGGGAAGACTGCTGTTGGTAATGTGGATATACATATATATATATATATATATATATATATATATGTGTGTGTGTGTGTGTGTGTGTGTGTGTGTGTGTATGTATATACTTGTGTGTGCATGTATATATATCACATAAAAATGTACATGTATGTGTGTATAGATGTGTGTGTGAGACAGAGAGAGAGAGAGTTTTCTAACACATTCCTAATGAGGGTAGAGGTCCAGAACTACCAGTCCTCCTACAAGGAAATAAAGAAAAGATGGACAGCTCTGAAACAAAGTATAATATTTATTTAATAGGTTTTCTTGAAATAGAAATTTATTGCTTTATTTTTTTCTATTCTTTCATGTATTTCTGTGCACATGGAAACATTTTTTCCTATTTTGTATTATTTTAAATTTTAAAAGCAGTAGAGAACAGAACCTCTTTAAAATAAAAAAAAAACCTGTGGCAATTAATTATTATATTTAAATGTCAATAATCTTTTATTATCTTGTTATACTTATTAATTCAATAGTTTCATTAGTTATTTAGTTTTTGTTAGTTTTTTTCTTGATGGAAATGTATAAAATTCACTTTGAAGAAGACAGCTCAAGTAAAAAAGATGCCCCCTTAACAACATTGTATAGTAAGTCAAGGTTATTACTGACTTTTCTTCATCTTTCTTTTGGTTCTATTTTCTCCAGTTGTAGCCTACCTTTGCTTTCTCCCCAGATGGCTGGTCTTTCAAAAAGACTTCAGGTTCATAAGTTACAAAAGAAAAGCATCTAATAAACAAACACACATATACAAGTTAATGCTTCAAGGGACTTACTGGCCCTCCTAGAAGGATTTTTATTTTAAAAGAGACTCAGGAAAAAACAAAAAACACCACTTATCTCAAAGGAATGACATTCTAAAAATGGAGTTGCAAAAAAGGTAATTTTGAAACAACCTGGTGAAGGGAAGTAAACTATGTGTCAGTGTCAAGAAGTAATATGAATTATACAGTGGTAACACACACACGTGTATGCATGCATATATACATGCTCACATATACAATCATATATACAGTACATACATGTGTGTATGGTGAATATTACATATGTGTGCATAACATATGAATCCAAGTACATTTGCATTATAATACAATGCACATACAGTTAAGCCTTATAGATTGTACTTATTGCATTGTATGTATATGAATGTAATTCCTATATTTCAACATGCATGTATAATTAATTCATATGTGTGTGCATTGCTTATGTATGTTCAGATATGTGTATAATTTGTGGAATATCAACAATACATATATTAATATATACATGCAGCCACACATATGCATATACATGCACATAGTTATATATATCCTTTTAAATTTTAAAAACAGTAGAGAACAGAACCTCTTTAAAATAAAAAAAAAACTGTGGCAATTAATTATTATATTTAAATGTCAATAATCTTTTATTATCTTGTTATACAATAAGTATAAGTATAAGTATTCAATAGTTTCATTAGTTATTTAGTTTTTGTTAGTTTTTTTCTTGATGGAAATGTATAAAATTCACTTTGAAGAAGACAGCTCAAGTAAAAAAGATGCCCCCTTAACAACATTGTATAGTATGTATATTATATTAATATACATACAAGAAGAATGTCACATACAGATAATCTCTATATTACTATGAGTTTCTGGATTAGCAATTTAATAGACAGAATCTTATTAACTCCATTTAACAGATATTTAACAGGCATTGTTTATGATTTGCTTCTAGACAGATCCCTAATATTTAAAAGTAGAACGTTTTGGAGCTGTATTGAACTAGTTTTTAAAACTGGCTACAAAGCCAAGGATCTTTCCACTCCACCTTAACAACTCTCTCTTAGGCTTGGAGGATTATAGTTGAGTAACTGTAGCATTAGGAAGGTCTCTTATATACATGAGATTTCCATCCATTCATAAAGTCTCCCTCTGAAAGTTACAAACTAAGCAACAACATGAATCATGGTCTCTGAAATATGCTTTGTGCTACTGGAAAAAGATTTGGAATATGTGTACTTCAAATCTTAACTCCCCTATTTCTTAGCTGTGTGTCCTTGGAAAGTCCTTCCACCACTCTTATCCATCTTTAAAGATAAACTGAGTTTGGAGAGTCCTTCCAGCTCTCAATTCTAAATCTGGAGTTTCAAGGCCATTTCAAAAACTATATACATTTGGAAAGTATTGTTGCTCAGTGAATCTAAGTTAATTTCAATATCAGCCTCAATCACAGAATACAGTTAAGACATTCATAGCATCAAAGATTAGAGGAAGAAGGGACTTCAGCATGCATCTTGCCTAGCTCACAAATTATACGGATAAGGTAACTGAGTGTGCAAGTTACACACATAACAAATGGGAGATCTAGGATTTGAACTTGGGCCCTTTTACCTCAAAAGCAGTTCACTATCCCTTTACATCACATAATGTGACTTAGAAATCTATCACAAGAATCTGCAAGTCAAATATAAATTCCTTTTGCGTTGTGTGTACCATAGTTCCACTCTCTTTTTGTGAATATTCTGTGTGTGGATTTGACTTTGAAATTTGAAATAAGAGTGTTTCTTTTAAAAAGTTAGTGATCCTCAGAGCTACAATAATCGAATATGGAGTTTGGGAAAAACATATGAAAGACATTTGAAAATGAACTTTGCAATTCATGGCCTAGAAGTAATACAACAAACAAATTAGACAATTTGAGTTAAATAGGCAGAGAAATATTCAGGTAATAGGGGATAAAGGATTTACTTCCTCTCATGTTGGTGCCCTGGATCCAGTGCCTTGTGGCTCTGGTAGTCACTTGATTTCAGAATTCTCAGCATAAACACTGAGACATTCACAGCTGACTGCAGAATTAAATGACTTCTTGTAGGTACTAAGTAGTGAAAAGAACACAGGCTGAATAGTGTGAAGTAAAGGGCAGAGATCTGCTGAACCAAAGAATGATTTCTATTGAATGCTTACATTAATGATTGATAGAACTTTTTTAAGATTCAGAAAACACAGTGGCAGAAAAGAATTTCTATAGACAATCTCAGATCCAAATTCCAAGGAGCTTATGAACTATAACCCGTGGCAGATAATATTGGGACAAACTCAGTAAAATGTGATACTCTTGTTTATTTCTGTAATAAAATGAGAATTTTCTTGCTTGTCCCCATTCTGTTACTAGAGAGAAATTTTGTCATTAAAGGATTAATGAAAAAATCTTGGGAAGTGACATCAGGATTCTTGATCTAACCCTTGCCAATGACATAACTTTCTGTGTGTAAGTCACTTCTCATTACTGAACATCAGTACCCATCAAATATGAAAGTAGTACAAGAATACATATAAAATCTATTTCACATTGAAGTTGAAAGGAAAAACCTTTATTTTTCTCAATAGTATTTTATTTTTTCTAAATACATGATAAATATAGTTTTAATATTCATTTTTGTAAAACTTTGTATTCCAAAATTTTTTCTCTTCCTATCTTTTCTCCCCCCTTTCCAAGGCAGTAAGTAATTTCATGTAGGTTAAATATGTGCAATTCTTTTAAACTTTCCAAATTTGTCATGTTTTGTAATAAAAATCAGACCAAAATAAGAAAAAAAAAAAACTGAGAAAGAAAATAAACAAACAAAAAAGTAAAAATGCTATGCTTTTATCCTCATTTAGTCTCCACAGTTCTCTCTGAATGAAGATGGCATTTTTCTTTCCAGGATATTGGGATTGTTTTGAATCACCTCAAAGTTGAGAAGAGCCAAATTCTTCACGGTAGATCATTACATAATCTTGTTATTACTGTATACCGTATTCTCCTGCTCACTTCACACAGGATCAATTCATGTAAGTTTTTCCATGTTTTCCTGAAATCAGCCTGCTCATCAGTTCTTATAGAACAATAAAATTGCATTTCATCCATATACCATAACTTATTTAGCCAATTGATTTGCCCAATTGATGGGCAAGCACTCAATTTCTAATTCCTTGCCATTACCAAAAGAACTGCTTACAAACATTTTTGCTGATCTGGGTCCTTTTTCTTCTTTTATGATCCCTTTGGGTTAAAGACTTAGTAGTGAGACTGCTGGATCAGTTTTATGGCTCTTTGGACAACTTGCTCTCCCAAAGGATTTGATCATTTCAAAATCCTACCAACAATGTGTTAGTGTCCCACTTTTTCCACATCCCTTCCAACATATCTTTTCTTGTCATCTTATCCAGTTTGAGAGAGTACCTAAGAATTGTCTTACTTTTCTCTTATCAATTGTGATTTAGACCATTTGGGGAAAAAAACAAACTTTTAAACAACCAGGTGCTATATAAACATGAATTACCATTGCTGTTAATATTTTATCATTGTTCTTCTTTTGCTCGGTAAAGTTTAGATAGAAGTAAAACATGGAGAAGCTGAAAATAATGCTGTTATTTTATACATCTCATACATAGCATCATTATTGAAGTTTTTATTATAATATTTCCCCTCAAAACTTTTCAATGGAGAAAAAGATCATTTCTCTTTTTTTCTCTTGTATGACCCCTTTCCCAATGACTGCTATCTTTTGACTTACTCCAATCTGGATCTCTGTCACTTTTTAATGCAAAAAATATATATTGCAGTGAAGAAGTGGGAGAAATATGAGGAATAAGTAAAACAGAAAATGAGAACAAGATATCCAATATGAGCTTCTGTAAGGAGGCTTTTTAATCTTTATCCATAATACCATTCTCCACTCTGTACAAAAAACGTGGCAGCTTTCTGGGATCAATCAAGAGATCATTGATTGAAAATGGTAAGAGGCACAACTACATGAATTTTTATTTTGATAGCAACAATAGCAACAATCTATTATTATTTTTTTTATCCACTGCTCTCAAGAGTTGAAATTTCCATCAGTAAAGACACTGAAAGAGAATCTTTCTTTTCCTTTCATTCCCTTCATTTTGTGGAAACCTACCTCAACATCATAATATCCTTCTGGTATATTTCTAATGGTCCTATGCAATACCCCAAGCAGGCATGTGTCAAATCGAGATGCATTGGCCTATATCATATTTCTGAAATCTGGGATCCAACTACTTAATTTCCTTCAGACTCAATAACAATAGCTCCTAGATATATTAGATCAATCCTCTATACATCTATTTAGCTGAATATATAATCATATTAACAAAAGATCTGGGAAAAGAAAGAATTATAAAGTTATATAGCAAATAGATTCTTATATATTTAAGATAATACTGACACTTGAGTTTTAACCTATTAACCTATATAGGACCAACACACTTAATTACACTCAATCTTCTTATAGTTGGATATTTTTCCAAACGGGGAAAGGGAAAAGCTAATTATTTGATGAATTGATGAACTAGATGAATATTTTGTGTCATGCAGTTAACCTCATAGAGATACAAAGGAGTTGTAGAGCTAAAATACAGCCATTCCACTGTAAAGAAGGGATATGGGAAAATCAGAGGGTATAACATTTATAAGTGAATTTAATTTATATTAGAGTTTAAAGTTGGAAAGACAGGCACATGCAATCTAAGAGGAAAAATAAAACAGAATCAAAACTTCTAATTTTGTAAAATGTCTTACCTCAAAATGTGATCAATCAATATAAATATATATGCATATTTTAACGATGCTTCATATAGCTTTGGAGCTTTCCTTTTATTAATTATAAAATTTGTTGCTTTTCTTTACAGAGAAAAACACAAATTGTCCCACTAGCATTTCCAGGGCAGCCCCATAACTCAGAGTGACTGTAGCTTTTAAAATTACATAATAACTCATTCTTATGGGAAAGCTTTATAGAGAGTCACTAGTGTGACAATTTCATTTATTTTTCCAGAACAAAGTTTGGATGAAGTATGACTTAGAAATGGGATCATTCTCAAGGAACAAGGAAACATGCAGAATATCGATTCCTATAAGGAACATCCTTCAGAGAATGAAACCATTAGAGACATAGGAAGAGACCAGCAAAACCGTATTTAAACAAAGGTTAAGTAAGCAGGGTTCAGGGTTACAATGAAACTCTCCTTTCCTTTTCCTTGAACCTCAAACCTCTTTCTATAAAGTGAAAGACTATTTCTCAAATTTTAATTACATGTCATGTGTTGATACTAGTGAAAGCTTAACATGAAGTACAAAGAAGTAAAGGAAAAGACATAACAGGATACCAGTAAATTGAAAGTTGGCATATCATACAGATTATAGCTAAATACTAACCACAATTCCCCATACTTGGAAAGAGTTTCCATATATTTATTGGAATCCAGTTTCCATAGATCAGAGGCTTTTTAATTGAGCACTTCTTATTCCTTAACACTATGTTACATGACTTTATTTTTGTGTTGATAAAGCTATTTGAAGATACAAGTTATGCTTTCATTCAGTTTCCCATGAATCATTATCATCAATTTCATCATCATCACTAGCATTTATATATAGTTTTATAGGTTATAAAGTATTTTATAAACATTATATCAGTTGATCCTTTCAACAATCCTGGAAGGGAGGTGTTATTATTATCCTTGTTTTATAGAAATGAGAATGATAGTAATAAAGTGACTTATAATATAATTGGTCACCAAGCTAATATGTCTGAGGCTGAATATATTTCTAGTTGTAGTCTTTGATTTATTAAACCATCTTGTTTCCTAAGGGGAATTAAAAATGAGAACCTATTTTAATTTTCTGTCAAGTCTCTGTTAGATAAAGGTTTATTCTTAGAGTCAAGAAGACTTGGATTCAAGTTTTGCTTCTTAAATACAGTGTAAACCATGAGAATTTGTAATTTGTCAGTGTTCCAAACACTTTCTGATACATTGTCATAATATGCACTGGCAAAAGTAGTTTTTTGTATCATTCATTACACCAATGGAATACAAAGTGCAGTCTGGTCCCATACTCAACTTAAAAAAAAAAAAGAAAGAAAGAAAGATCAATTGAATACCTACACATGTTTTCACAAAGCTTTTATATTAAGCTTTATATTTTGCCAATATAAAAGCTTTGTGAAAACATATGTAGGTATTCAATTGATCTTTCTTGTATTATTCAAATTAATCATTTATTCATTCTATGTAAGCTTTGCTTCCATTCAAGCTATAATAACTTTAAGAAAAATTAAATGCTATCACACAAGCTAGAAATATATATAAATAACTGAATTTCATGCTTTGACTTTCACTCCAAGAAGTTCTATCAATTCTATTGATGCCCACAATCAAAATGGGAGAATCATTATGACATAATGCAGCAATGGTTTATTTTTTTAGGATTTTTTTATACTCTTAAAAACTATTAATTTTTTTCCTATTTCAAGAAGAGCTTTTGTTTACATGGTCCATATCTACAGTCATTTACTATGCAGAACTTAGTTTTATATTGAAAATCATAGTTACTTCTCAGATTACTAAGGAAGTTGGAGACTTCTAAGGCTCCCTAGAGGTCCTCAGACCATGATTTAAGAATTGCTGACATAATGAATAGAGAGATGTTTATGTATTCAGGAAGATATGAAATCAAATCCTCCATTGAAAAACATACTTGCTATATAACAGTGCATATAGTTCTTAGCAAATGTTTGTTACTGAAACGATAAACTTGTGAAATTTCAGAGGATCAGAGATTTGGAGCTGGAAACAATGTTAGAAATCAAACTCCTGTGTTTTCCAGATAAATTGAAGCCCTTAGAAGTTAGGGAGTATAAAGGATACTCTTTTGATGACAAAAAGAACAAGATAGTTTAAGCAAAACAAATAAGAGGTAAGAAAGACCATGTTTAAAAGGAATTAGCAAGAAATTTATGTTTGGATTAATAAAATAGAGGACCTGGAGGAGAGTAAAGATGAGTGTGGAGATTAGGGTCTGGTTGTTTCAAGCAAAACAAGCTATAGAAATCCATTGTAGTAACATTATAAGATTTGTGTAGTAACATTATAAGATTTCTTTTTTTTTTTTTTTTTTTTTTTTTAGAGACCCCAAAATTAACTGTTTATTAGATATTCTGGCATGATTAAGCCCTTTCATCCATAATTATTTACTATTTATACTTTTTTGCATAAATGTAATTTTGTCACATTTTTTTTTAATTTTTTTTTATTATATATATATATATTTTATAACATTATCCCTTGTATTCATTCTTCCA
Source organism: Sminthopsis crassicaudata (assembly GCF_048593235.1). Lineage (NCBI taxonomy): Eukaryota > Metazoa > Chordata > Mammalia > Dasyuromorphia > Dasyuridae > Sminthopsis > Sminthopsis crassicaudata. Next base: position 213,979,366 of record NC_133622.1, on the reverse strand, counting down.
AATTACCCCCCCTCCCCTATTCCCTCCCCCCGACGACAGGCAATACCATACATTTTACATGTGTTACAATATAGTCTAAGTACAATACATGTGTGTGAATATCATTTTCTTGTTGCACAATAAACATTAGAATCCGAAGGTACATGCAACCTGGGCAGACAGATATTAGTGCTAACAATTTACATTCCCCTCCCAGTGTTTCTTCTCTGGGTGTATCTACCTCTGTCCATCATTGATCAACTGGAAGTGAGTTGGATCTTCTTTATGTTGAAGATTTCCACTTCCATCAGAATACATCCTCATACAGTATCGTTGTTGAAGTATACAGTGATCTTCTGGTTCTGCTCATTTCACTCAGCATCAGTTGATTTAAGTCTCTCCAACCCTCTCTGTATTCCTCCTGCTGGTCATTTCTTACTGAGCAATAATATTCCATAACTTTCATATACCACAATTTACCCAACCATTCTCCAACTGATGGACATCCATTCATCTTCCAGTTTCTAGCTACAACAAAAAGCTGCCACAAACATTTTGGCACATATATGTCTCTTTCCGCTCTTTAGTATTTCTTTGGGATATAATCCCAGTAGTAGCGCTGCTGGGTCAAAGGGTATGCACAGTTTGATAACTTTTTGGGCATAATTCCAGATTGCTCTCCAGAATGGCTGGATTCTTTCACAACTCCACCAGCAATGTATTAGTGTCCCAATTTCCCCACATCCCCTCCAACATTTGTCATTATTTGTTCCTGTCATCTTAGCCAATCTGACAGGTGTGTAGTGGTATCTCAGAGTGGTCTTAATTTGCATTTCTCTGATCAATAGTGATTTGGAACACTCTTTCATGTGAGTGGATATAGTTTCAATTTCTTCCTCTGAGAATTGTCTGTTCATATCCTTTGACCATTTATCAATTGGAGAATGGTTTGGTTTCTTATAAATTATGGTCAGTTCTCTATATATTTTGGAAATGAGACCTTTGTCAGAACCTTTGTTTTTAAAAATATTTTCCCAATTTGTTACTTCCCTTCTAATCTTGTTTGCATTAGTATTATTTGTACAGAAACTTTTTAGTTTGATGTAATCAAAATCTTCTATTTTGTGATCAATAATGATCTCTAGTTCTCCTCTGGTCATAAATTCCTTCCTCCTCCACAAGTCTGAGAGGTAGACTATCCTCTGTTCCTCTAATCTATTTATTATCTCCCTCTTTATGCCTAAATCATGGACCCATTTTGATCTTATCTTGGTATATGGTGTTAAGTGTGGATCCATATCTAATTTCTGCCATACTAATTTCCAGTTTTCCCAACAGTTTTTTCCGAATAATGAATTTTTATCCCTAATGTTGGAATCTTTGGGTTTGTCAAAGATTAGATTGCTATAGATGTACCCTTTTTTGTCCTTTGTATCTAATCTGTTCCACTGATCTACCGGTCTATTTCTTAGCCAATACCAAATGGTTTTGGTGACTGCTGCTATATAATATAGCTTTAGATCAGGTACACTTAGACCACCTTCCTCTGAGTTTTTTTTCATTAGTTCCCTTGCAATTCTTGACCTTTTATTCTTCCATATGAATTTTGTTGTTATTTTTTCTAGGTCATTAAAATAGTTTCTTGGGAGTCTGATTGGTATAGCACTAAATAAATAGATTAGTTTGGGGAGTATTGTCATCTTTATTATATTCGCTCGGCCTATCCAAGAGCACTGAATGTCTTTCCAATTATTTAAATCTGATTTTATTTTTGTGGCAAGTGTTTTGTAATTTTTCTCATATAATTCCTGACTTTTCTTTGGTAGATGGATTCCCAAATATTTTATACTCTCAACATTTGTTTGGAATGGAATTTCTCTTTGTATCTCTTGCTGTTGCATTTTGTTAGTGATATATAAAAATGCCGAGGATTTATGTGGATTTATTTTGTATCCTGCCACTTTGCTGAAATTTTGAATTATTTCTAGTAGCTTTTTAGCAGAGTCTTTGGGGTTCTCTAAGTATACCATCATGTCATCTGCAAAAAGTGATAGTTTAATTTCCTCATTTCCTACTCTAATTCCTTGAATCTCTTTCTCGGCTCTTATTGCCGAGGCTAGCGTTTCTAGTACTATATTGAATAGTAATGGTGATAGTGGGCAACCTTGTTTCACTCCTGATCTTACTGGGAAAGGTTGCAGTTTATTTCTATTGCATATTATGCTTACTGACGGTCTTAAATATATACTCCTGATTATTCTAAGGAATAATCCATTTATTCCTATACTCTCAAGAGTTTTTAGTAGGAATGGATGTTGGATTTTGTCAAATGCTTTTTCTGCATCTATTGAGATGATCATATGGTTCTTATTAATTTGATTATTAATATGGTCAATTATATTAATAGTTTTCCTAATATTAAACCAGCCCTGCATTCCTGGAATAAATCCTACTTGATCATAGTGTATTATCTTGGAGATGATTTTCTGAAGTCTTTTTGCTAATATCTTATTTAAGATTTTAGCATCAATATTCATTAAGGAGATTGGTCTATAATTTTCTTTCTCAGTTTTCGATCTACCAGGTTTAGGTATCAGTACCATGTCTGTGTCATAAAAGGAATTTGGTAGGACTCCTTCATCCCCTATTTTTTCAAATAATTTATATAACATTGGGGCTAATTGTTCTTTAAATGTTTGGTAGAATTCACATGTGAATCCATCTGGCCCTGGGGATTTTTTCCTGGGGAGTTGATTAATAGCTTGTTCTATTTCTTTTTCTGAAATGGGATTATTTAAGCAATTTATCTCCTCCTCTGTTAATCTTGGGAGCCTATATTTTTGGAGGAAGTCATCCATTTCACTTAAGTTATCAAATTTATTGGCATAAAGTTGGGCAAAGTAACTCCTTATTATTTCTCTAATTTCCTCTTCATTGGTGGAAAGATCCCCCTTTTCATTTGTAAGACTATCAATTTGATTTTCCTCTTTCTTTTTTTTGATCAAATTTACCAAAGGTTTATCTATTTTATTGGCTTTTTCATAAAACCAACTCTTGGTTTTATTTATTAATTCAATAGTTTTTTTACTTTCAATTTTATTGATTTCTCCTTTTAATTTTTGTATTTCGAGTTTAATTTTTGGTTGGGGGTTTATAATTTGGTCTTTTTCTAGCCTTTTAAGTTGTAAGCCCAATTCGTTAATCTTCTCTTTCTCAATTTTCTTCAAATAAGCCTCTAAAGATATAAAATTTCCCCTTATTACCGCTTTAGCTGCATCCCAAAGATTTTGATATGATGTCTCATCATTATCATTATCTTGGGTGAAATTGTTAATTGTTTCTATAATTTGCTCTTTCACCCAGTCATTCTTTAAGATGAGATTATTCAGTTTCCAATTACTTTTTGGTCTATTTACCCCTAACTTTTTACTGAATGTAGCTTTTATTGCATTGTGATCTGAGAAGAAGGCATTTATTATTTCTGCCTTCCTACATTTAATTTTGAGATCTTTATGTCCTAGTATATGGTCAATTTTTGTATAGGATCCATGAACTGCTGAGAAGAAAGTATATTCCTTCCTATTGCCATTCAGTTTTCTCCAAAGGTCTATCATACCTAGTTTTTCTAATGTTCTATTTACTTTTTTAATTTCTTTCTTGTTTGTTTTGTGGTTTGATTTGTCTAAATCTGAGAGTGCAAGGTTGAGATCTCCCACTATTATAGTTTTACTGTCTATTTCTTCTTGCAGTTCTCTTAACTTTTCCTTTAGAAAGTTAGATGCTATACCACTTGGTGCATATATGTTTAGTATTGATATGGCTTCATTATTTATGCTACCTTTCAGCAGGATATAGTTTCCTTCCTTATCTTTTTTAACGAGATCTACTTCTGCTTTTGCTTGATCTGAGATAAGGATAGCTACCCCTGCTTTTTTGGCTTTACCTGAAGCATAATAGGCTCTGTTCCAACCTTTTACCTTTACTCTGTATGTATCTCCCTGCTTTAAGTGTGTTTCCTGTAGGCAACATATTGTAGGGTTCTGCTTTTTGATCCAATCTACTATCCGTCTCCGTTTGATGGGATCGTTCATCCCATTTACATTTACAGTTAAAATTACTATTTCTGTATTTCCTGCCATCGTATTATCCCCAGATTATGCTTTTTTCCCTTGACCCCCCTGATCCCCCTCCCCGATATTTAATTTACAGACCCCCCTTGTGACGCGCAACCCTCCCTCTTTTTTTTTTTTTTTTTTTTTTTTTAATTTTTTTTAGGATCCCTCCCCCCTCCCTCCAAGTCCCTTCACTTATTCCCCTTTTCCTTTTCCCTTTTCCTCTCCCCCCTTTTAATGAGGTGAGAGAAAATTCTCTGAAAAACAAATATGTTAATTATTTACTCTTTGAGCCTCTTCTGATGAGAGTAAGATTCACACAATGATTCTCCCCCTCACTAAGTTCCCTCAGATATGGTGTATTTTCTATGTCTCTTCCTGGGATGTAGTTTCCCTCTTTTTATCACTCCTTCCCCTTTTTCTGAACCGACCTCCTTCCCTTTACTACACCCCCCTTTTTTTCTTTTATATCAGTAAAATCAAATTATCCTTGAGTATTTTTTATATACCCACAACAGAGTTACAGTTCTCAAGGGTTCTGTGTACCTTTTTCTGTTTCTCTTCAGTCTTGTGGATGTAGATCAAATTTTTTGTTTAAGTCTGGTTTTTTTCTTAGAAACATATAGAATTCCTCTGTTTCATTGAATGACCATCTTCTTCCGTGGAAAAAGATGCTAAACTTAGCTGGGTAGTTCATTCTTGGTTGCAGTCCTTGATCTTTTGCCTTACGGAATATCAGGTTCCAGGCCCTTCTATCTTTTAATGTGGAGGCAGCCAGATCTTGGGTGACCCTTATTGTGGCACCTTGGTATTTAAATTGTTTTTTTCTAGCTGCTTGCAGGATTTTCTCCTTTGTGTGGTAATTCTGCAGCTTAGCCACAATATTCCGTGGTGTTCTTTTTTTAGGGTCTATTTCAGAAGGAGTTCGATGAATTCTTTCCACATCTACTTTCCCTTCTGTTTCTATTATCTCTGGACAGTTCTCTTTGATAATTTCCTGTAAAATAGAATCTAGGCTCTTTTTTTGATCATAGTTTTCTGGAAGTCCAATAATCCGCAGATTATCTCTCCTAGATCTATTTTCCAGGTCTATAGATTTTCCCAGTAAGTATTTGACGTTGTTCTCCAGCTTCTCTATTTTTTTGTTTTGTTTGACTGATTCTTGGGTTCTCTGTGAATCATTCATTTCTATTTGTTCCATCCTGACTTTTAAGGAGTTATTTTCTTCTTTCACAGTTTTTAGTTCTTTTTGTAAATGCCCAATTTCGTTTTTAAATGAATTATTTTGCTCTATTTAATTTTTTTCCATTTCCCTAATTTTTTTTTTTGAGAATTATTTTCTTTTTCCAATTCAGAAATTCTATTTTCTTGAGACTTTTTTATCTTTTCCAATTCAGAAATCCTACTTTCCTGTGTTTTTTTAACCTTTTCTAATTCACTAATTTTGTTTCCCTGCATCTCCTGTGAATTCTTTATTTTTTCCAACTCCAATTTCAGGACGTTGTTATTCTCTATCATAACTTCCCTTTCCTTGCCCCATTTTTCTTCGATCTCCCTCAATTTCTTAAGAGCTTCTTCTAGGAGAGAGTTATGTGATGGGGGGCAGGAATCGTTCCCCTTTAGGTTGTTATCTTCTGAATCTTTGCGGTTAACTTCCTCGGGGTTGGGTACCCGCTCTTTCTCTGTATAGAAGGAATCTATAGTTTTTCTAGCTTTTTTGCTCATACTTAAAAAATGTTTTGGGGTCTGTCCCTGGGGTAGGAAATTATTTACTTCTTTACCAGCTTCCTCCCAGACCGGATGGATGCAGCGGCCCCTGCGCCCGCGCTAAGAGAGAGCTCTGGGAAAGAGTTCCCCACCCCCTCCCTGGAAGTGCCTCAGAGGTGATTAGCACTGCTGTGCTTTGAGGGCGTAGAATAGTGAAGACAGCAAGAAGCTCAGCCTATGTGTCCGGGTGGGGAGTGGATGTCTGCAGCAGGTGACGTGAGAAGCCCCTGCGCTCAAACTGGAAGTGTCTGCCAGAAACCGCGGTCCCTAGTTCAAAGGTTCCGCTTCTCTGGGACTTCCTGGAGCTGAGTTCCACTCCCTCCAGCTAAGCTAGGCAGTGTGTGTTGCCTTGGGCCGTATCCACCCACTTGTCAGTCTCTTAACTATTCTCAGGAGGTAGCTGAGGCCACACCCCCTGGTGCCGAGTCTGCCGAGTCACCCCCAGGGGGGGTGGGGAAATCTAATCTGAGTTTTAAAATATTTTGGCTTTCTCTTCTGAACTGCTAAATAATTAGCAGAGAAGAGCTAACAGCCTGTGCCAGATTCCTTTACCTCAGTGGCTTCTCTGATCCCAGAGCCCCTCCCAGCGCAATGGGCGCAGTGTGCCCCTACCCCACCGTCTGTGCTGGTCTTTCTTATTCCTCCCCTGAGAACTGACCTTTCCTGTTGAAACTCCAGATTCTCTTCAGCTGGTAAGTCGTGCTTCCAGTCCTTGTGGTATCTATCAGTCCTGAGCTAATTTTGAGACTTAATTTATCTAATTGGTTGTGAGGGAGTGAGGACGTTCACTGAGTAGTGTGTTTCTTCTCCGCCATCTTGGCTCCGCCCTATCAATGGTTATTTTAAATGGAATTTTTCTTTATATCTCTTATGTTGGATTTTGTTAGTGTTGTATAAAAATTCTGATGATTTTTGTGGATTTATTTTGTATCCTGAAACTTTGCTAAAGTTATGGATTATTTCTAATAGTTCTTTAGTTGATTCTCAGGAGTTCTCTAAGTATAACATCACATTATCTGCAAAGAGTGATAATTTGGTTTTCTCATTACCTACTCTAATTCCTTTAATCTCTTTTTCATCTCTTATTGCCAAATCTAGCATTTCTAATACAATATTGAATAGTAATGTTGATGGTGTACAACTTTGTTTCACTTCTGATCTTATTGGGATGGTTGCAGTTTATCCTTATTACATATGATGCTTACTGATATTTTAAATAGATGCTACTGACTATTTTAAGGAAAACTTCATTTATTCCTGTACTCTCTAAAGAAATGGGTGCTGCATTTTATCAAATGCTTTTTCTGCATCTATTGAGATGATCATATGATTTTTTTAAAAATTTGGTTATTGATATAGTCGATTATGCTAATAGTTTTTCTAATATTGAGTCAGCCCTGCATTCCTGGGATAAATCCTACTTGGTCATGGTATATTATCCTGGGGATGATTTTCTGTAATCTCTTTGCTATTATTTTATTTAAGATTTTTGCATCAATAGTCATTGAGGAGATTGGTCTATAATTTTCTTCCTCAGATTTCATCCTACCTGGCATCAGTATCATTTCCATGTTATAAAAGGAATTTGGTAGGATCCTTGATTCCCTCTTTTTTCAAATAATTTATATAGTATTGGGGTTAATTGTTCTTTAAATGTTTGGTAGAATTCACATGTAAATCCATCTGGTCCTGGGAATTTTTTTCTTAGGGAGTTGATTAATAGCTTGTTCTATTTTTCTAAAATGAAACTAGTTAAGCAATTATTTCTTCCTCTGTTAATCTGGGCAAGCTATATTTTTATAGGTATTCATTTCACTTAGGTTATCAAATTTATTGGCATAGAATTGGGCAAAGTAACTTCTAATTATTGCTCTAATTTCCTCTTCATTAGAGGAAAAATCTCCCTTTTCATTTTTAAGATTAACAATTTGGGACTTCCTGCCAAGATGGCAGAAAGGACATCTACACCTATTTAATCTCTGTCATTGCTCTCAGAATTTATTTCATGACAAGTCTCGGAATTAGTGCTTGACTGGAAACAAACAAACAAACAAACAAAAAACATAAATAATTACCAATAGAAAACATTCTTGAAATTTACCAGAAAAGGTCTGTTTTTGCTCGGGGGGGCAGGGACGAACAGATCAGGCCCAGGCTGAGGGCAAGCAGCACTCACACTGCACAGACCTAAGAGGGGAGGGGTACAATCACTACCATTTCTGTGGAAAGACCTTTGCCACAGTGTAGATATTCTGTGTTGGCAGCAAGCTAGGATCAGCAGAGAAGCTGTAAACACAGGAGGTAAAGATTATAACCCTGAAAAGCTAGTGTCTTTTGGGCCCTGGCCACCCCACCCCCTCAGCATGTTCTTAGAGCCTCAGAGTCTCAGAGCACAGACTCAGCGCAGCCATCGCTGTCCTGCTAATGCCTCACTGCTGTTTCGCGCAATCTGTAGAGGAAGCCCAGTAACACCATCCCCCCCAAAAAAGCAGACCCTTTGTTTTTCTTGTCAGTTATTTTTTTTTATTCTTCTCTGACAAAATTAGCAATAAATTAAAAAAGACTCTAACCAATGATAGCTTCTATATGGATAGAGAGCAGCCTTTAAACCCTGAGGAGACTAAAAACAGACTGTCTCCTGACAGATCCCCAAAAGTAGATATGATTTGCTCCTCAACACACAAAACTCTCATAGAAGAAATCAAAAAGGCTCTCACAAGAGAGCTAGAAGAGAAATGGGAAAAGGAAAGGGAAGCTTGGCAAGAGAGTCTGGATAAGTCATCCCACACATTTAAAGACAGAGTGGATAAAGAAATCAAATCATTGAAAAACAAAATTAGTGAACTGGAAAAAGAAAATAACTCTGAAAAATAAAATTGGCGAAATGGAAAAAAACTCAGTAGAAAAAAAAAAAAAACAGTTCACTTAAAAACTCATTTGGACAATTAAAAATAGATATAAAAAAAAGTGAGTGAAGAAAATAATTCATTGAAAATCAGAATTGAGCAAATGGAATTGAATGACTCGAGGAGACACCAAGAATTAGTCAAACAAAACCAGAAAAATGAAACAATGAAAAAAACAAAAACAAAAACAAACAAACAAACAAAAAACATCAAATACCTTCTTGGGAAAGCACAGACCTGGAAAATAGAACCAGGAGAGACAATCTGAGAATTATCGGATTCCCTGAAAAATATGATAAAAAAAAAAAAAAAAAGAGGCTGGACACTATTTTCCAGGAAATTATCAGAGAACTGCCAAGATATTTTAGAAACAGAGGGTAAAATTAGATATTGAAAGAATTCATTGATCATCTACTGAAAGTGACCCTAAAATCAAAACTCCAAGGGGCAGCTAGGTGACGGAGTGGATAGAGCACCAGCCTTGAATTCAGGAGGACCTGAGTTCAAATCTGGTCCTAGCTGTGTGACCCTGGGCAAGTCACTTAACCCCAGCCTCAGAAAAAAAAAAAAAAGAAAAAGAAAAAAAGAAAGAAAGAAACATAGTGGCTAAATTCCAGAACCAACAAACAAACAAACAAACAAACAAAAAAAAAAATATATATATATATATATATATATATATATATATATATATATATATATATATATATATATATATTACAAGCTGCTAGAAAAAAATCAATTCAAATATAGAGGAGACACAATAAGGATGTCTTGCTTTGTCTTTCTAGCTCTTTTGCTCACTTTTGTCCACTCACTCGCATGCTCTCGCACACTCCCCTGCATGCTCTCACACGCTACTCCATTCACTCTTGTGTGCTCCCTTGTTCACTCACTTGTTCACTCACTTTTGCTCTTGCTCTATCTCGCTCTTGCTCTCACTCTCACTCACTCTCTCGCTTGCTCTTCCTCTGTTTTGCTATCTCTCTCTAACTCTCTCACTTACATTTGTTCACTCACTCACACGTTCTCACATACTCCCCCACTCATTCCCACACGCTCCCTCGCTTGCTCTGGCACGTTTCTTCTCTCACTTTCACTTTCTCATTCTCTCGCTCTTGCTCTCTCTCTCTGTCTCTCTCATTCTTGTTCTGTCTCTCTCGCTCTTTTGCTCTCTCTCTCTCACTTGCTCCTCTGCTGTCTTGTTTACTCTCTACCTCTGTAGATCACTTTTGTTCGCTCATTGGCTCACTCTTGTGCAAGTTAGAGCATGTCACATGTTAGAGCAGGTTAGAGATTGCTAGAGCTTATTGGAGAGTGCTGAAGAGTGTGACATGTTAGATAATGTTAGAGTGTGTTATGTGTTAGAGCCTATCAGAGCATGTGACATGTTAGAGCAAGTTAGAGCATGAGATGTGTTAGAGCATGTGATGTGTTAGAGCTTGTTAGAGTGTATTAGAGCATGAGTGTGTGACATGTTAAAGTGTGTTAGAGCTCATTAGAGCATGTTAGAGAGTTGAAGTGTTAAAGAGTTTTAGAAAGTATTAGAGCGTATAATGTGTTAGAGTGTATTGGAGCATGTTAGTGTGTGACATGTTAGAGCTGTTGATGTGTGTGACATGTTAGAGTGTGTTAGAATATGTTAGAGCATGTTAGAGCTTGTGGCATTTTAGAGCATGTTAGAGCATGTGAAATGTTAGGGCATGTTAGAGCGCATGACATCTTAGAGTGTGTTAGAGCATGCTAGAACATATGACCTCCTAGAGCGTGCTAGAGCATGTGACTTGTTAGAGTGTGTTAGCGCTGTTGATTTGTGTGACGTGTCAGAGAGTGTTAAAGTGTGTTAGAGTGTGTGACATGTTAGAGCGTGTTAGAGCTTGTTATAGGGTGTGATGTATTAGAACATGTGACATGTTAGAGCATATAACATGTTAGAGTGTTACATGTTATATGTTACGCTTCCCCGCTTGCTCCTGCGTACTCCCTGTGCACTTTCCCGCTCGCTCCCGCATGCTTCCCCGCTGACTTCCTGCACACTTCCCACTTGCTCCCCTCTGGCTCCCACATGCTTCCCTGCTCCCTTCTTGCGCGCTTCCCCGCTTGCTCCCGCGCACTTCACCGCTTACTCCTGTGCACTTCACCACTTGCTCCCATGTACTTCCCTACTTGATCCCCACATGCTTCCTGTTCCCTCTGGCATGCTTCCTCACTCACTTTCACTTTCTTGTTCTCTCTGTCTCTCTCATTCTTGTTCTGTCTCTCTTACTCTTTGCTCTCTCTCTCAGTTGCTCTTCCTCTGTCTTGCTTTCACTCTCTAGCTCAGCCGCTAACTCGCTCTCTCTCACACCTGTTAGAGCATGTCACGTGTTAGAGCGTGTGATGTGTTAGAGCTTCTGTTTGCCTCAGTTTTCTTATCTGTAAAATAAGCTGAAGAAGAAAATAGCAAACCATTTTACTATCTATGCCAAGAAAATTCCAAAATGGGGTCACAAAAGTCAGATAGAATTGAAAATGACTGTACAACAAGAACAATAATATGCTACCCAAGCCCTTCACAAATATTATCTTATTTGATTCTCAGAACAACTCTGGGAGCTCCATTTTATAATTTAGGAAACTGAAGAAGACAGAAAGTTGAAACATATATAAGCCTTATGGTCAAGAAAACTTTCATGAGGAAAGTCACCCACTGATACCAATCTTATTAAGAACTTGTAAGAGATTTGGTTGGTGATACTGAAAGTCGCAGAGGATATGTATTTTGGAAAGATGGATTTGAATCTTGATGATCTTCTACCCAGAATATTTATTGTTTGTTTCCACAGAAGTTTTAAAAAAGAATTCTTCCTTTCCTTTTGTACAGTATTTACTCACAATTTTCAAGGATTTCTGAACATACCTGTGCCTTGGATCACAAATTTAGAACTAAAAGGGAATTTAATCTAGCAAACTCTTTACTTTAAAGATGAGAAAAGAGAATGCATGACACAAGGATTAGATACATAGGTTTGAGGAAGCATTTGAACCCAAATCATCTTCACTCCAAGTATTCTGCTTTACTATTCCACGTTCTGTCTTTTGTCCTTCCTGTGAAGAGGAAATTGTCATTCCTTTTTCTCTAGCTTTATTCTTACTCTAGCTTTGCCATCCCCAAATAAATATGAGTTAATCTCAATTTCATGAGAAAAAAAATTTAGTGACCTTCTGGGATTCAGAGAATTGGAAGACCAGTAAACTTGACTTGGCAAGAGTCACACAGACCAGGTTTGAACTCAGGAAAATGAGTCTTTGTGACTCTAGTAGACACTTAATAGATGTGTTTTTCTGTCTTTCCTTCCCTTAGAAAAATGGGAATTTTGGTCAAGAATTCATAACCTTAATCCCCTGATCTGGCAGGATGAACCTTGAATTTCAGTCAAAATGGCTCCAAATTCAATGTAATTCACTACATTGTAAGTCACTCAATTCCCTTTTCCTTACCCAAATTAATATAATAAACACAGATTCTCATCTTAGTTTAGAGAATATTGTGAAAATGAAATAGGCTTAGCTAGGAAAGATTTTCAGCTCCTTGATGATCAGATAGTGTGAGCTTGCCAGATGATTTGTTGGAGGTTCTGATAAGTGAGCTCTCCTGGGGGGAATGAGTTGAGCAATGCTCGTTCTCTCTCGGTGCCATTTGTGAGGTAGGCAATCATTGCCAAGAGAGCAGCTCCTAATGGCATGTTTGTCTTCCCTTTTGATTTACAAGAAAAGCTTCCTGGAATAGAATTTTTATCACATTTTCCACTCAAGGGGTTTCTTTCCTTGAGAGGCAGGATAGTCTTGGTTTGGTATAATAAGGAAAGCCTAAGAATCAAATATCTTATCTAATGCTTATCAGTTGAGTTACTCTGGGCAAATATTTAATTACTCTGTCTTAGTTTCCTCACAGATAAAAATGGGAATAATTATAGTACCTATCTCATAAGGTTGGTATGAGGATTGAATGAGATATCTATAAAATGTTTTACAAATCCTAAAATTATTAATTATTATTATTATTATTATTATTATTATTATTAATTGTTCATTATTATTACAGGGCATAGGGTAAGATCTTCTTAGGTTCAAGGATGCATGTTGGTAGAAAGGATAAATAGATGGATAAATGATGACAAAATATTAAGCATTTATTATATGGAAAATATGATGTCAAGTATTCAGGATTTTGGGAGGAGGGAATGGAAAATAATACCTACTATATGCCATATAATGTGCTAAGTAGTATACAATTATTATGTCATTTGATTCTTAAAATAACACTGAGAGGTAGATTTTGCTATTATTCTTATTTTACAGTTGTGAAAACAGAAACAAATGGAGGTTAAATAGCCTCTCCAGCTAGTGAATGTCTGAGGCAACCATAATATTTTAATTAAATACAATGTTAGAATACAGTCAAGATCATAAATTATTAACCACAAATCATGTTTCATCTTTTTTTTGGTCAAGAAATTATTCTGATTTTCTTCCAGGTAAGTTGTACTAATCAAATATAGGCCTAGATTTTGTAGCTGCAACTGCCATTACAATCATCAGGGATCCATTTTTGTAGGAGCAATCTTTTCACAAAGCATAATGAGTGCATAATTATTTTTATTAATTCCTTTACATTAAAATGAAGTTATAAAATATTAAAAATACAAAAAATGACTCCATAGACTCTATTTTAAGAACCCCTAATATTTGTCATATTTTCCCCTGGCTACTCTTCCCCTTTTTTTTCTTCTCCTTCCCCAGTACAAATACACACACAAACATATATATGTATATGTGTATATATATATGCATATATATATGTATATAGTATATATAATGTGTACATATAGAAACTAAATATATATATATATATATCGAGAGAGAGAGAGAGAGAGAGAGAGAGAGAGAGAGAGAGAGAGAGAGAGAGTAAAAGGAAATAAGAGAACAAGAGAGAGCCAGGATAAAAGAAAAAAGGCAGCAATTCACTTGATTCTCACAAAATGTCCTTCAAGCAACTTTTTAAAATGCCTCAAAACTAATTCTAAAGCATCAGAAGTCACAAAAGGCTGGGGTGAAATGCTTTTCTAGACAAGGACAACTAATAAGGTTGAAAGGAAAAGTCTGTTACCCCAGGGTGAGAGTGAAGTACAATTTTGCTTAGGCTGTATTAGTTTAGGCCTGCTCTTGCAGATTAGAAGCCTGTGATTGAATTTGTAATGATAGCAATGGCTGATGGAGCTCTTAGCCTACAGACAGTCAGGACATTAGACAACTTATCAGAAGGAGGTTCCAAGGGTCACTTTACTGTAATTGATATCAGAACTCTGTTACATTGCCTATACTCAGATCTAGGTCTCAGTAAGGGGCTACAGTCGCAGCTTGAGGAGTAGCACAAGGACATCAGAGCTTATAGTCAGAGAACTTCCTCACTTTTCCAAACTCAAAAATAATACTTAATAAACCACAAATTATAGAGGGAATGTGAGAAAGTTGGAACACCAATTAATTGTTAGAATTTTGAAAAGATCCTATCCTTTTGGACAGCTATTTGGAATTATATCTCATTAAACTGCTTATACCCTTTGACTCAGTAATGCCACTAGTAGGTTTATTTCAAAAATGTGTTTTTTTTTTTTTTAAAGGAAAAATAAAACATATATTTTAAAGTATTTATAGCAGCTTTTTTTGTGGTGGCAAATAAATGGAAATTATAGGGAAGCCTGTCAATTGAGGAATGGCTGAACAAGATATGTAATAAGATTGTGTGGAATACTACTATGCTATAATAAATAATGAGCTTGATGATCTTAAAAAATTATGGATAGATTTCCAAAAAAAGAAGAGAAAAATGAACAGAAGAAATTAATATTCAAAAATATCAATATTATTTTTAAAACAACTATAAATAAATGATTTTGACTCTAATAAATTCCAATAGTAACTACAAAGGGCAAGTAAAGGAAACAAACCATCTGCATCCAGAGAAAGAAGTAATGAATAGAAGTATACATAGAATGATTTTAATGGAGAGAGAGTTGTGTATGTGTTTATATACCTATATATAGATGTGTGTGTGTGTGTGTATATGCATTTTTGTGTGTAATGAAACCACTCTCCCACTAAGGTGGGAGGGAGCAAAAAAAAGATAAAAAAGTAAAAAAAAAAATTAATTTAGCATAACTTTATTATATATTTAAAGGAAATAGCAAGTTGTACATATTAGTTTCAGTTCTATTTATAGTCTATCACTGTTGTTATTGTTTTTGTAAATGTTGTGGAAATATTTGTTTTATTCCATAAATTAAAAGTTAAATAAAGAATATTTTTGTTTTAAGAGCGCTAATGGTCATTAATAGACTAGGCCAGGAGAGTAGTAAATACATGGGTCTTTAGATCATGCCACCTTAAAAGAACTTAAAATCTACATATCAGCAGAAGTAGCTCTGAAAACCTTGTAAAAATAATAACAATAATGACAACAAAATAAAACTCTGAAGTGTGGGAAGTACCCCTTCCACCTTAGGAAAAGAGCACAATTTTATCATGAAGTTAAGAAGTAAGCTAAAAAATGAGCAAATTAGCAAAAAAGAACCTGACCATAGAAAGTTCCTGTGGTGATAGGGAAGACCAAAATACAAACTCAGAAGGCAGTAAAAACAAAACTGTTCTACCCAAATAAAAATGTGAATTGGTCTCAGATCTCAAAATGATTCTTGGAAGAGCTCCTTTTTTAAAAGAATCAAATAAAAGTGGAGAGGAATACATTGAAAAAAGAAATTAAATAACAAAGAAATTGAAACTATTTCTAGTCATATGAAAAGATGCTCCAAGTCATTATTAATCAGAGAAATGCAAATTAAGACCACTCTGAGATACCACTACACACCTGTCAGATTGGCTAGAATGACAGGGAAAGATAATGCAGAATGTGGAGGGGATGTGGGAAAACAGGGACACTGATACATTGTTGGTGGAATTGTGAACACATCCAGCCATGCTGGAAAGCGATTTGGAACTATGCTCAAAGAGTTATCAAACTGTGCATACCCTTTGATCCAGCAGTGTTTCTACTGGGTTTATACCCCAAAGAGATCTTAAAGAAGGGAAAAGGACCTGTATATACAAGAATGTTTGTGGCAGCCCTCTTTGTGGTGGCCAGAAACTGGAAACTGAGTGGATGCCCATCAATTGGATAATGGCTGAATAAATTGTGGTATATGAATATTATGGAATATTACTGTTCTGTAAGAAATCACCAACAGGATGATTTCAGAAAGGCTTGGAGAGACTGACATGAACTGATGCTGAATGAAATGAGCAGGACTAGAAGATCATCATATACTTCAACAACAATACCATATGATGATCAATTCTGTTGGATGTGGCCCTCTTCAACAAGGCAATGAACCAAATCAGTTCCAATAGAGCAGTAATGCACTGAACCAGATACACTCAGAGAGAAAACTCTGGGAGATAACTATGAACCACTATGTAGAATTCCAATACTCCTATTTTTGTCTGCCTGCATTTTTGATTTCCTTCACAGGCTAATTGTACACTATTTCAAAGTCTAATTTTTTTTGTATAGCAAAATAACTGTATGAGCATGTATACATATATTGTATTTAATATATACTTTAACATATGTAACATGTATTGGTCAACCTGCCATCTGGGGGGAGGGGGGTGGTGGAAAAGAGGAGAAAAATTGGAACAAAAGGCTTGGCAATTGTCATTGCTGTAAAATTACCATGCATATATCTTGTAAATAACAAGCTATAATAAAAAAATTAAAGATTAAAAAATTAGAGTTAGACAAGAAAATTATGAAAAAATAATCAACAGCTTGTATGTAATAGAAGGCACTGAAGAAAATGACACTTAAAAAATCAAAATAGGCCAAATCATAAAAGAGGCACAAAGTTCGTTGAAGATAAAATATCCTTAAATTGACCACATTGGAAAAACTTATAAAAGGCCAATAAAGAAAATAATTTCTTAAAAAATAGAACTGAGCAAATGGAAACTAATTAATCTATGAAATGTCAAAAAAACCCAATAAAATAAAATAAAAATAATGAAAAAATAGAAGAAAATATAAAATGTTTTATTGGAAAAATAACAGACCAAGAATAAAGGTTCAGGAGAGATAATTAAAAAATTTGCCGTAAAGCAATAATAATATCAAAAATAAAAGATCTTAAATATTATCTTTCAAGAAATCATCAAGGAAAAATGACCTCATATTTTAGAATAAGAGAGTAAAGAAATTGAAGGAATCCACCAAATACCTCCTGAAGGAAATCTCAAAATGAAAACTCCTAAGAATATTATCTCCAGATTGCAGAACTCCCACACTGAGAAGTATTGTAAGCAGTCAGGAAAAAAAAAAATAGAAAAGAAAGCATTTTAAATATTGTAAAGTCACAGGCAGTTTAACACATTTACTTATTTTTGATTTGTAGTATTTACTTTTTCCAAGTATATGTTGTGACATTTTTAGCACTAATTTTTACAAAATTTTAAGTTTCAAATTTTCTCCCTCCCTCTTCTCCCCTCTTCCTAAAATGGTAGACAATTTGATATAGGTTGTACATGTGTTTTATGTAAAACACATCTCCATATTAATCACAGTTATGGAAGAAAAATGAAAAAAAAAGTATTTACAAAAAAGTAAGTTTCACTTTACATTCAGAGTCCATCAGTTCTTTATCTGAATGGAATAGCATTTTCTTTCATGAGTCCTTTGTACTTGTTTTGTATCCTTATGTTGCTGAAAAGAACTTTTATTCATGGATGTTCATCACATAATATTGCTAATATTGTGTAGAATGTTTTTTTTTTCTGGTTCTGTTTTTTTCTACATATATTTTACATAACTTTTCAGGATTTTGTGAAATCTGCTCACCATTTCTCATGGCACAGTAGTATTCTATTATATTCATATACCGTGGTTGTTCATCCAATCATCAATTGATGCACATCTCTTCAATTTCCAATATTTTGCCACCATGAAAAGGACTGGTATAAATATTTTTGCACATTAAGTCCTTTCCCCCTTTGTATGACCTCTTTGGGATACATACTTAGTAGTAGTAAGGTAGATTGAAGAGAACGCACAATTTGGTTGTGCTTTGGGCATAGGTCCAAATTGCTCTTCAGAATGATTAGACCAGTTCACAACTCTACCGATAATGTATTAATGTCCAAATTTTCCCATATCCTCTCCAACATTTGTGATTTTCTTTTTCTAATATTAGCCAATCTGATTAGTATGAGGTGACACCTCAGAGTTGTTTTAATTTGCATTTCACTAGTAAAAAGTGATTTAGAGCACTTCTTCATATAACTATAAATAGCTTTAATTTCTTCATCTGAAAACTGCTTCTTAATATCTTTTCACTATTTATCAATTGAGGGATGGGATGTATTATAAATTTAATTCACTTCCCTATATATTGGAGAAATGAGGTCTTTATCAAAAACATTTGCTGTACAGATTATTTCTGAGATTTCTGCTTTTCTTCTCATTTTGATTGTTTTTCGTTGATCTTGATTGGTTTTATTTGTGCTAATATGTCATAATTTCATATAATCAAATAATTAATTTTACATTTTGTAATGCTATCTCTTGATTTGTCATAAATCTGTAACTCATTTAACTTCTCCTTTAAGAATTTATATGAAAAAAAGAATTTGCATGCTATATTATTTAGTGCATATATGTTTAGTATTGTAATTTCTTCATTGTCTATACCATTTAGCAAACTGTAGTTTCCTTCCTTCTCTCTCTTAATTACAAGTCCTATTGTTTTTACTTTCTCTGAGATCAGGATTGACATTTTTTCTTTTTATACTTCAACTGAGGCATAGTAGATTCTGCTCTAACCTCTTACTTTTATTCTGTATGTCTTTGTTTTGCGTTACTTCTTTTAAATAAAATATTATAAAATTCTGGGTTTTGCTACCATCTGCTTCCATTTTATAAGAGGGTCCATTACATTCATATGACAGTTATGATTACTAACTGTGCATTTCCTTTCCACATATTTTTCCTCTTTTTTTCTCTCTCTCATTTTACCATTTCCCTCTTTGACTGCTTTGCTTTTATTTGCCCTCTTTCACAGTCTTCCCTGTCTTCTGTCAGTCCATAGACCCCTTTGATTATTTTTTTTTTCTCCTAAAAGAGATTAATCTCATTTTCTTTCCTGTTGGCTGAGAGACTCAAGTGACTTTGTACAGTGTTTCATCTTTGAACCAACATTGATAAGATAATATTCAAAAGATATCCACTGTCCACACTTTCATCTTTCTCTCCACTGTAGTGGACTTTTTTGGCTCTCCATGTGAAATTTAATTTACCCCATTTTACCTGTTCTTTCCTTCTAATCCCAGTACACTTCTCTTTCTCATCCCTTAATTATTCTTTGTCATTCTATCAAGTTCACCTTATAACCTTCTAACTTTAACATTACTGATACAATGTTTAACAATTATAAGTACTATCTTCCCATATAGTGATGTAAACAGTTCTGCTCCATTATATCTTGATATTGAAGATCATTTTTTTTGTTCAAATTTGTTATGTTTTATTTTCTTCTTATGAAAACTTGAAATCCTTCTAGTTCATCAAATAAGCATTTCCCCCTTAATTATTATACTTAATTTTGTTCAGTAGGCGATTCTTGGTTGCAGTCTTAGCTTCTTTGGCTTCCACAGTTTAATTTTCCATTACTTCCAATCCTTCAATGTTGTAGCTACTAAGTCCTGTATAATGCTGAATCTGGCTCCCTGATAGCTAAATTGCAGTCTTTATCTTGAGCTAAGAGTTCTGAAATTTGACTATAATGTTCCTTAGAGTTTTAATTTTGGAATCTATTTCCTGAGATAATCAGTAGGTTCTTACTATGTTGATTTTGCCTTCTGGTTTCAGAATATAAGGGTAGTTTTCCTTAATAATTTCTGACCAGGTCCATCTGTTGGTTCTGGCTTTCAGGTAGTGCAAAGGCTGTGACATTATCTCTCCTGTATTTTCCAGGTCAGTTGTTTTTCCAATGAAGCATTTTACAAATTCTCCAATTTTTTTTCATTCTTTTGAATTTGTTTGATAGATTCTTGATATCTATATTATAGAGTCATTAGTATCTACCTGACTAATTCTAACTTTTTAACCAATAGTTTTCTGCTTTTGTACTTCCCTTTCCATTTTAATCAGTCATGGTTTTCCTCCTAAAATGTTTTAATTTAAATACTACTTACAGGAAGAAGTGTCACTTCTTGTGTCAAGGACTGTAGATCCTGGCTGTTTACTGGGCACTGCACCAATTTTGCCCCGAGGCCCATGGGAGAACTTAATATCTGTTATGCACTTTGAAGTTGAGGTGGGTGGGAAGTGGTTAGTATCGATGGAGGTCATGAATATCGGGCAGCTTACCTTATGCTGAGCCAAGACCTATTGCTGGTACCTGGCTTGTGCTGAAGCTGGTGAAATATTTCTGCATTTCTCAAGCATGTTGTAGTCTAGCCATTGGAGGCTGTCTGTTTGCCCAGGACTATGTGGCAATTCTCAGCTCTAGATTCTGCCCTTTCCCTACCTAGTGTGAGCCACATGGAGGGTCTTAGAGTTGACTTTTGCCTGCTCCACCATAGTATCTTCTGCTGGTTTGCTAAGGAGGAGCTTGCTACTGGTTTGCTGGGATGATTCCTATGCTGGATTATGTTTCCCTTTTACCTAGGTAAAATAGACCATTCTTACTGATCTTCTAAGTTTACTGGGCTAAAAGTTCACCTTTTGAATGGTTCTACTGTTTCAGGATTTTTTTTTTGCAATGATATTTTATAGTTTGTTGGAGGTGAATATAGAAGAGTTAATTACCACAATTTTCTGCTTATCTCACCATCTTCATTCCTGAAAGTCCCATAAAACAAAATTTAGCAGCTTTTAAATTAATGTATCAGGAGGTTGGAAGATGATATTCTGCAGGACAAAGGAGCTAGAATTATAATCAAGAATCACCTACCCACCCAAAATGAGTATAATTCTTCAGAGGAAAAAATGAATATTCAATAAAACAGAAGTCTTTCAAGCATTTTTGATGAAAAGTCCAGAACTGAATAGAAAATTTGACTTTCAAATATAAGACTCAAGGGAAGCTTAAAAAGGTAAACAGAAAAGAGAAACTATAAAAGATTCAATAAGGTAAAACTGTTTACATTCCCACATGGGAATATAATATTTGTAACTCCTAAGAACTCTCTCATTATTAAGATACTTAAAAAGAGTATACATTGGCAGAAGGCATGTATGTGAATTGGATATGATGAGATGATATCTTTTTTTTTTTTATTTTATTTTTTAGATGATATCTTTAAAACAAAATTAAGGGGTGGAAAGAGGAATTCATTAGAATATGGGAAAGGGAGAAGTAGAAGGGCCTAAATTATCTTACATAAAGGCATGAACGAGCTTTTATAGTGAAGGGGAAGATAAAGGAGTTAGGACAGAGTTCTTTAACCTTTCTCAGCAAAAGTGGCTCAAAGAGAGAATAACACAGTCGTTTGAGTATAAAAATCTGTATTGCTCTATAGGAAAGTAGGAGAAAAAAGGGGTAAGAGAAGTATGAGAACTGATAGAAGAGAAGATGGTTTGGGGGAGGTGGTAGTCATAAGTAAAATATTTTCAAGAATGAAAGAAAGAGAATAGCCTAAAGAAAGGCAGAGGGAATAGGATGGAGGTGAATATACATTTATCATAACAGTGAAAAAATTATATCAGTTGTCTCTAATAAAAGCCTTATTTCTCATATATAGATACATTCTCCACTTGAGAAAGTCAAAGTATATAAAGAGGCAGTCTACAGATGCCTAAGATACCTATAGACATATAAAAATCCTCTAGGTCACCATTAATTGAGGAAATGCAAATCAAAATAACTCTGAGGAACCATCTCAGATATGATACTAAGTAATGCCTTTGATTTTTCCTTTGTCTCTGCCTTTTGAATCATATATAGTTCTGTAGTTTATAAGAAACAAATTAAACTAACCAAAACAAACCAAATTATACCAATCCACAAAAATCTACTTGTTCATTGTATCAATATGTTACAGTATGTCCCAGTATATTTTTATTTATTGTGCCTGATAATAATTAATAAATACTTGTTGATTTGATATTAAGGATAAAGGAGATGAAAGGGGGAACAAGGTGAAGTTTAAAGGGGAGAATCGAGGACACAAATGCATAAGGGTACTGTTAAGGAGACATAGTTGTGAAGATAAAATTACTTCCTCTGGGATTTAGATTGTAAAGTATGAAAAGGTGAACATTGGAATTCAAATGCATGGTTCAATTCGAGTCAAGGAGATTTCTTGAACACTTACTAAGTACCTAATACTGTTAGGTTCTAGAGATAGCAAGTCAAAAGGGAAAAATGTTACCCATAAGATGCTTATCTCCTATGGGGCAGGAGGCATAGTGGGAGGTATTTGGGGATGAGGAGAGAAAATGAAATACAAAATATTTATATATACAGTGTGCTTTCTAGAGAAAAGATAAAGATATAAAATAAAGGACAATTAAATGTAATTGAAGTTCCCAAGGATCCACTGGAAAGATAGAGTGGAATAGAAACACAGGTTTGGAGCTGATGTGGATCAGTAGGAAAGATAAGTGAGTGACAGAAAAGGGGACCCTGGTCCTAAACCGGCTAAAATGCTTTATCATGTAATATTAGAATCAAAGATTATAGGATCACAACAACATGATTTTAGAGCTAGAAGGGACCTCAGAAGTCTTTCATTTTTATCATCTCATTTTAAGAGTGAGGAAAATGAAGTCCAAAGATGTTTAGGGGACTTTCACATAGTTGATGAGGTAACATGATGAGGTAAATACTTAATAATGAGGTATATACCTCAATAGGATTAAGTGAGGTCTAGTGGCAGGATTGAGGTACAGGAAGTCACATGGAGCTCCCCTGCAACACCTTAGGATTCGGCACAAGGATACAAAGTTAAATCAGGTCTAGTGGCAGCGAGAGTCCCCTGTAAATGAACTTACAGGCCGAAAACCTAGATGGGTAAAAAGATGTTTATTGCCAGGTTTGGAAGCAAGGTTACGGTCTGGTTAGTAAAAGACATTAGATAGAGGAAGATATATGCCAAAAGAGGCGGGACAGAGAGTCCCAAGCAACTTGGCTGGCATCTTTCAACTCTCTGACAAAAGATTATTCCACTTTGGCTCTTTTATTTGCTTCAAGAAGCCTATAGGCTGATTCCTGGAAGGCCAGATTTTTGGTGGGCTTTTCAGATAGTTGGGGGTTGGGTGAAGCCAGCTCAGGTCTAGTGGGGGGGCTGGGTACAAGCCCAAACTGGCTCAGATACTGATCTCTCCCCTTGGAGTTTTGACCAGATCTTGTAAATTGAAGGTATTAGGAATCTTAAAGGGGGCTACGCCCGCATCATAGTCACACAGTTAGGAAATGTCAGAGATAGGATTTGAATGCATTGCATTTTGTTTTCAATTCAAGTGCTTTAACTAATACATAAGGCAACAGATTACCCCTTGTTTTCCAAAATTATGAATTATAGTACATAAGATGTAGAAGTATAAGAGTATATGAGTAGTTTCTGGCTTTTCTAGGTAAATAAACTCATTGGAGTCCTGGGCCTTCTCAGTTACAGAAAGACAAAATGTGTTTAACTCTCCAATGTTTGACCAGGACAGACTTGCCCCAAAGCTTTTCCGGCTATTAAATTTCTCCTTCTAAAGAGTTTTTGGTTCCTAGACTGATCTGGAGGGAAAATGGAAGCAAGGTAGATAAGGATTCCCTGATATTGCTCAGTGGTTAAGCTAGTGGTCAGTAGAGTCCTAGGAATATAAATTAATTTTTCTGCCTCAGTTTCTGTTTCTATGGGGATGATAATGGTACCTACTTTTTCAGCTAGTTGTGAGAATAAAATGAGATATTTGCAAAGACTTTTCAAATCTTAACATTCTATATATTTTGTTGAGTTATTACATTATTATGATTTTTTTCACCTTTGTTGTAATCCCCTCCATGGTATCCTGAAAGACCATTCTAAGCAAATTTAAAGAAACAAAATATTCCTTTTCCTTGGTTTATATTCCAATTTGAGAAGTCTGAATATTTCTAATGCAGTGTCTTTTTCTTTTAGCATCACCCCAACTAAAGCAGCAGACTACAGAGACATATCATTCCATTTTTTGCTATAAGTGACATTTGAAATTCATGACTTTTATAATCTTAATTTAAAGAGGATGAAGAAACTCCTTCTTTATGTCTTTACTCCTAGAGAAATAATGTGTTATAAAAAATTGGTTATGAAGTTCAGTGGTAATTAAAACTCAGGCCTTGATTGTCACCCACCCAGTATTCAGGCCATCAATATTTTCATCAATAGTTCTCTGGATCAAATTGTAGCATACTTTTAATGTCTTTTAACTTCAGAGCAGAGGAAAAATGGAAAGCCTATATGGAAAAATCAATGCCATTACTCTTTTCACATTAGCTGCCTTGGGGTGAATTTTGTATTTGAATCTTCATCCAGAGTTGTCAAGTGAAACCTTTAAATGATGTTAATGCAAGTTTATTTACTTGAAAATCTGTCCTTCATTCTGACAAGTAGGGTTGGTAAGCAATGGCACATTGTCCATATAATCAGATTGGTATGTCCAGATTTGAATTTGAATGGTAATTTTATGCAATAATGGCATTATTTTCCAATCTGTCAAGTATTAACCACAATTACAATTCCTATATACCGAAAGTATGCCTGTACATAAAGCATTGTTTCCTCTGTGTAAATTTCCCCTGAGCTCTAATTAACTGGTGGAACCACTTGCTTGTTCTCTCTTTTATTAAATATCTCAGGATGTCAGCTATCCTGGGAGTAAAGTGCATTTTATAATTAGAAATGTATGTCAACTCCTTGTACAATGTTTATTTTCATATTGGTTGTTTAACTATAAGTAAATATGGGTAAAAATGTAAAGTCTGCAAAATGAACATAAACACATGAAAAGGGGTGGTGAATATTTATTGACCTGGAAGATCTTTTGACTCTTTGGTCCCAAATTGGTGTTGTGAGCATTTTCATTATTATTTTTAAGGTGACCTAAGTTATACTCTTCTTAAAGATACAACTTAAGTCTTTAGGAAGAACCCTGATAGCAATATAATTATTTCTCATTAGAAAAAAAAATGTAGTTTGTCTTTTGGAAGAAAAAACAAAAAGTGAACGGATAATTACACTCCAAGTTTGGAATAAAAGAAATCTAATTTTAATCAATTATTTTCCACATATTTCCTTTTTGACCTATACCATTTACTTTTTCTTCATCTATTGTGTAAATGTTCAGCCAACCAATTGAATTGAAAGACCTTTGATGTCTCTTCTTTTTTGAAGACTGATTAACTCTATTATTTGCAAAAATTGTTTGTGAGTTTTGTTCAAACATGATGATTATTTAACTATATTTTTTCAAACATATTTCTAGGTAGCATGTTGATTATAGCCATGAGCATGGAATCAGAAAGAGCTAAGTTCAAATTCTTTCTCACTCACTCAGTAGCATTATAATGCTGGGCAAGTCACTTAAACATTCTGGTACTCTGTTTCCTTACCCATAAAATGAGGAGGTGGTTTTGATAGCCTCTAAGTTTCTAGTCCTAAATTTATAAGTTTATGAGTATTTTTTTCTGCTTGATAATAATGCTCATCACGTAATCAATAAACCTTAAAGTATCTACCATGTGTGGGTTACATGGTTAATTAAGAGATGGAGATGGGTAAACAAATAATCCTCTCACAAACATTCCATGTAGACAGTCAGACTTAGGAGGAAGAAAATATTTTAAAAGTCATCACATTCAGTATTTTTCATTTTATTAATGAGAAAACTGAGTTTTATTAATGAGAAAACTATTAATGAGAAAAATGAGGTTAAGTATAGGGCTTTTTGAATCAAACCATAATGCATCAAACTGAAATAGGAGTTGCTGTCAGGATGTATATTATTGGGAGAAAACAAGCAATCCCAGAATTTATGGAGTATCTGTTAAATCAACCACTGCTTATTCTGTGCCAGCCAATATTCTAGATTTTGAGGAAACAAATAAAAAGCAAAACATATATTCCTTAACCTCAAGGAAATCACATTATGATGGGGAAGACAGCATGTTAAGAACTGTGTAGTTATAAAATACTAATTGCAAAATGGATGGAAGATAATCTGAGAAGACAAGATATTAGAAGCTGGAAGGACAAGGAAAAACTTCCTGCAGAAAGTGGGATTTGAGCTGAGACTTTTAGACTATAGGAAAGCTCAAATAGAATGATAAAGAAGCAAGGTACTCAAGATATAGGGCATAACTTATGTAAAAAAAGGAAGAAGATAAAGAGATACAATATTGTGTTCAAGGAATAGCAAGTAACCAAGAATAACTAGATAATAAAGGGCATGTACAATAAATAAGTGTAAAAAAGGCTGGGGAAGTAGTAAAAGGCTAGCTTGCAAAGAGCTTTTTAAAATTTTATCTTTCTTGGTTTATTTATATTTAAAATTAATTTTTAAAAATTGAGTCACAAATTCTTCTCTTCTCTTTCCCCAACTAAAAAGAAGGCAACTATTGATGAGAAATCATGCAAAAATATTTCAATAATAGTGATGCTGCAAAAAAAAGTGAAAAAAATTTATATGTATTTAGAGTTCATCAGTTGTCTCTCAAGAGGTGGATAGTATTTTTTCATTATGGTCCTTTGGAATTATCTTGGATTGTTGCATTGATTAGAGTGGCTAAGAATGTTATGGTTGATCATCTTTATCATATTGCTCTTACCACATACAGTGTTTTGCTCGTTCTGATCACTCCAGTTAGTATAAGTTCACATAAGTTCCCCGCCCCATTCCAGATTTTTCAGTCCTGCTCATCATTTCTTTTGGTACAATAATAATCCATTGCAATCATGTGCCACAATTTTATTCAGCCATCCCCCAATTAATGAGCTTTTCCACAAGATCTAATTTTCTGCCATGACAAAGCAAGCTGTTATGAATGTTTTTGTACAAATAAGTCATTCTCTCTTTTCTTTGCTCTCTTTGGGACACAGACCTAATTGTAGCAATAATGAGTAAAAGGGTATATACAAATTTAAAACCCTTCAGATGTTGTTCCAAAATGCTCTCCAAAAGATTTACATGAACTGAGGCTAAGTAAAATGAGTATCACCAAGAGAACATTGTACACAGCAACAACAGAATTATGTATCACACAAATTGTATACATAATGTATACATGTGTATACAAAATGTATATATAAATTTATGCATAAAAAGTTATGTATCACATATCTCCAAAAGACTTGGAGCTTTTCAACAATCAGATTATTCAATACAATTCCAATAGATTTGTGATGGAAAGAGCAATTTGCACCTAGAGAAAGAACTATGGAGCCTGAATGTTGTTTTTATTTGTTTGTTTGTTTGTTTTTTTTCTCTGCCCCCATCTGATGGGTTTTTTTTTTGTTTGTTTGTTTTTCTTTTTCTTTTTTTTTGCACAGCATGATGAATTTAAAAATATGTTTAGAAGAATTGCACATGTTTAGCTTAAATTAGGTTGCTTGCTCTCTAGGAGAGGAGGGTGTGGAGGAGAGAGGGAATAAAATTGGAGCACAAGGTTTTGCAAAGTTGAATGTTGAAAACAATCTCAATGAATTGGGAAAAATATAAAAGCCTTTAAAATTGCTCTTCAAAATAATTAATATTTCTTCAGTTGTTTAGATCTGTCAATTCATGTGGGGGGAAAATGTTTTGTAATTATGTCAATAGAGTTCCTAGTTTTGTCTTGCCTGGTAGATTCCCAGATATTTTGTATAGTCTCAAGTTATTTTAAATGAGATTTCTCTATCTCATCTTGTTGGACTTTGTTAGCAATATATAAAAATGCCTATTGTTTATCTTGGTTTATTTTGCTTTGCTAAAGTTTTTGTTTCACTTAGCTTATTAGTTGATTCTATAAGTGGATTCCATCATATCATCTGCATATGATAAGTTTTGTTTCATTATTGCCTATTTTTATTCCTTCAATTTCATTTTCTTTTGAATTGCTATAGCTAGAATTTCTAGTGCAACATTGAATAACAGTTTTGCTAATGAAAATAATTTTTAATTCCTGACCTTATTGAGAAAGCTCCAAGTATATACCCATTAGAAATAAAACCTGTTTTTTTTTTTTGCTTTAGATAGATACTATTTATCATCTTAAGAAATGTTCCGTTGATTACTATGCTTTGTAGTGATTTTAATAACAATGATTATTGAATTTTGTCAAAGCCTTTTGCTGAATATATTGAGACAAACATGATTTTTGATGTGGTCAAATATGTTGATAATTTTGCTAATATAGAATCAGCCCTGCATTCCTGATATAAATCTCACCTGGATACAATGTATAATATTTGAGATATATTACTGTAATCTTCTTTTTAGTATTTTATGTGAAGTTTTTACATGGATACTTATTATGGAAATTGGCCTATATTTTTATTTCCCTGTTTTTGCCTTTTTTGTTTTAGGTCTCAAAATCATATTTGTGTCATGAAGGAATTTGTTAAGATTTCTTTGCCTATTTTTGGTAATGCATATGTCATCGAAATTGATTATTCTTTAAATTTTAATTGTAAATCCATCTAGTCTTATATATATATATATATATATATATATATATATATATATATATATATATATATATTTTTTTTTTTTTTTTTTTTTTTTTTGTTAGAGAGCTCATTGATGGGTTTAATTCAAATATAAGATTTTGACAGGCAGAGACATAATAGTGTAGTAAAGGCAGGAACTTGCCCAACCTCTCCCCCAAACTGCTCCAAATTCATTTAAATAATGATCTAAACAAGTTTAACAGAATCAGAACATCCAAAATGACAGAACAGAACAATTTCCAAGTGAAGGCAACCTAGAAGCTCAGCAGAAAAGTTCTGTGATACCAGGGTGGGATTCCTGGGACAGAGCAGGCTAGTTCAGCTTGGGACACAGCCTTAGCCTGGGACTGACCTTTGAATCAGTGGCAGTAGTGGTGGCTACCAGACTTCTCAGACTAGAAACAGCAAAGAGGAGCTGGAAAATTAGTGGAATCAGAGTGGTGACTGCAGTATGCCATCCCAGCATAGGCCAGCCTTAGTTTCAGCCCCAACCCTAGTGTGAGAGGCAGGATATCTGAATCAGGAGCAGTGCTGTAGTTTTCTGGACCTCTCAGCCCAGGGACACTAGGAAGCACCAAGTTGGTCAGTGGAGAAGGAGCATAGCAAGGAAGTGGGAGTCTAATGTACAATCCCATCTCAACCTCATCAGCTGAAGCTCTGCCCCAGCCAGCACACACAGGGACACACATAACAGCTCCAGGGCAGAAAAGTATGGGTGTGGTCATATTCCTAGAAGCTGAAAGCAGCTTCTGTTTACACAAAATCCCAAAAGCTTGGGATAGTGCATCCTCCACCCAGGAAACAGAGCCCTATTTTTTTTTTTTTTTTTTTTATCTTAGCTTTTTATTTACAAGATATATGCATGGTTAATTTTTGAGCAACCACATTCGCAAAATCTTTTGTTCCAATTTTTCTCCTCCTTCCCCCCCACCTACTCCCCTTGATGGCAGGTAGACCAATACATGTTAAATATGTTAAAGTATAGGTTAAATACAATATATGTATACATGTTTATACAGTTATGTTGCTGTGCAAAAAGAATCGGACTTTGAAATAGTGTGCAATTAACCTGTGGAGGAAATAAAAAATGCAGGTGGACAAAAATAGAGGGATTGGGAATTCTATACAGTGGTTCACAGTCATCTCCCAGAATTCTTTCCATACCCCTTCTTTAACAAAGAGTTAAAAGCTAAGTATTAGCCTAAGAAAATGAGCAGCAAACAACAACAACAACAACAAATTCTGGCCATTCAAAGTTAGTATGGTGACAAGGAGAATTAAAATACACATTTAGAAGAGGATAACAAAATCAAATCTCCCATATCCAAAGTCTCCAAAAAATAAGAGTTGGGTCCAGGCCATGGAAGAGCTCAAAAAGGACTTTGAAAATCAAGTTAGGAAGACAGAGGAAAAAATTAGGGAAAAAAATGAAAAAAGTGCAAAAGAAAACACAAAAAACTGAGGAGAAGATTGCCTTAAAAAGCAAAATTGGCCATTTGGGAAAGGAGATAGAAAAGCTCACTGAGGAAAATAATTCCTTAAAAAACATATTTGAGCAAAAGGAAGCTAATGACTTCATGAGAAATCAATAAAGCAAAACCACAAAGTGGGATATGGGAAGGTGGGGAAAGGTGATAAAAGAGAGGGAATTTTGGGAAAGAGAGTGCTCAGTAGTAAAAGTTTTGAGAACAGGAGAGGGTAAAAGGAGAAAGAAAATAAATGAGGGGGGATACAATTAGCAATAGTGATTATAAAAATATTTTTGAAGCAAATTTCCCTAAAAATACTTCATTTCTCAAACATAAACTGTGTCAAATTTATCGAAATAAAGAGCCATGCCCCAATTGAGGAATTGTCAAAAGATATGATCTGTGCCCAAAGGGCTTAAAATTCATGCATATCCTTTGATGTAAAAATACCAATACCTGGCCAGTTTCAGGAAAGATGACAAATAGGAAAAAGACCTTTGTGGTTGAAAATATTCATAGCAACTCTCTTTTAAGGACAAAAATATTAGAAATTGAGGGTATGTCTATCATTTGGGAAAAGGCTTAATAAACTGTGCTATGTATTTATGATAGATTATTATTGTTCTCTGAGAAATGATGAGCAGGGATACTCTTGAAAAAAAAATAAACCTGGAAAGTCTTTCATTAACAAAGTAAAATATACTGTACAAAGTAATAGCAATGTTCTCAGATGACCAAATGTAAATGACTGCTATTCTCAATATAACAAGCATCCACAACTACACTGAAGAACTTATGAAAAACACAAGCCATAATCAAAGAAGGAATTGATTAATTCTGAATACATTTTGAAGCATTCTCTCTCTCTCTCTCCTAATTTTTCTTGGGTTTTTTTATTGTCATTAGGATGGAAAATTATATTTTCTTTCACAACTTGATTTTTATGGAAATGTTTTGCATAACTTCACATGTGGTTTCTCAATTGTGGGTGAGTATAAGAGAGAGAAACGAGAGCTCAAAAATATTAAAAAACAAGTGTTAAAAATTATTTTGAATGTAATTGTGGAAAATAACAAATAAATAAATTGAAGTATTAAAAAAATGTTGCCTGAGTTTGGGATGGGATTGAGGGGAAGGTTATTTATTCAAAATATATACATAGAAAGAGCTGAAATTTGGACATATATCCTCTTCTGACTCTAAATCTAGCACTTCATATTTAATCATGTTGCTTTTTAAAATAAAGAAAACATACACACTCACTCACACATACACATCTGCAGGTATTATTTCTCAGCTTTATTTGTTAAATAGGTCATTTGTAAAAAATCAACCAAAGGTCCATTTATGTTTCAGAAATATTGCATATCTTTCTTATTATTTTTAAACTCCCTTAGTTACCCAGTTAGTTACTTGTGTGAGAATTTTTGAAACTCAATATTTAGCTTTAGATAAAAACCCTCCTTTTTAATTTCATACACATCAGGAGAGATTTTTTTAATTTACCAGAAATATATTTTTCAGGGGATTATACTTTAAAATCAGTCATTCTATCAAGAAATAATTTTTAAAATACATACTATATAATAGGCATTGTGCTTGGCTCCTGATGATACAAAAATAAAAATGAAATATGTTATTTGAATTCAAAACGCATATTTCTGTCAGCCTCAAGCCAAGGACCATATCTTACATAATTATAATTTGAAATACATGTGACTTCACATGATTCATTATTCCCTCTTATCTAACCTAACTACCTCTCAAGGACTTCAGAGATAATCTAGTCCAATTCATACCTGAGCAGTAATTTATTTAAAATTATGGACAAGGGATTGACCAGTTTCCGTGAGAAGATGTCCAATGGTGGGAAACTCACTATCTTTAAAAATTCTATTCCACTTTTAGGAGGCCATAATTTTTAGATTTTCCTCATATTTAACCATATTTACTCAGATTTACTGGTCCTAATTCTTACTGCTGTCTTGTAAAATGTTTGATTTCTTTTCTATGTGATAAGACTACAAATGTCTAAAGACTTTGATCCCATCATTACTAAGTCTCCTCTCTTCCACACAAAACACTTCTAGGTCATTTAAGCAAGCATAATATGTCATTTATGTTTGGGAAATATCATCACTACTATTATTTGGCTCCATTTTAAAAATTTATCACCTTCCTAGCTCTCTTAACAGACTCTCCACTTGATTCTTCCGAGGTAAAACACTAAACTCTTTCCCAAATCTTCCTTTATGGAAGGCCCTGGGGCCTGGGACTTTAGACATTTTACATTTTCCTTCAACAACTCTGCTTGGTTTTGACTCCACTTTATGATGCTGCTGTACTCATTACTCCCTCCAACACCTGTGCTCTATCCTTTTCAGTTTCCTTTTATCTGTTGTCTTCTCCCATTAGATTGGAAACCTCTTGAGAGGGGAGAATAGCTTTCTTTTTCTTATTTGTATCCTCAGTGCTTAGCAGTATCTGGCATATAGTAGGTGTTGAATGAATGTTTAATAAATTGAACTGTCTTATCATCTTGGTTATAACCCTCTGGAAATATGCCCTCTAAAGCCTTTAGAACTCCAACCAAATATAATTACAGAGGACTGAAGGTAGGACTGATCCCAACCCTGTCAAAAAAGATGAGGGGGGATACATGTATAATTTAAAATTAGATAAACATTTTACATGACTAATGTGGAAGTTTATTTGGTAGACTTTGTGGAGGGGTGTATTACTGTTCAGTTAATGAGAGAAATATAATAGATGCTTGAAAAGTTTAAAAATAAATGAAAAAGGAAAGACTAGAAAGTTAGTTCCTTATCATAAAAAGAAAAAAAAAAAAGAATCTTATACTTTTGAGGGGTTTGATCAAAGCAACAGGAAAATTTTCTTTGGGAATTTTTGTTTATAGTAGTGGAGAAGATAATATAGCAAAATGGTTAGAATTAGAGCACCCAACTTGAATTCAGGAGAACCTAGGTCTAAATACATTTGCAGACCATTTACTAGGTTGAACTTTGAACACTCTCAGTTCTCTAAACTTCAGTTTCCTTATCCATAAAATGGGAGCATCAATGGGAATCATTTTGTGACACTCAAAGAATTATTGCAAAAATCAAATGAAATCATTTGAGACCTTTATAAAACTTAAAATGCTTTGTACATTTCCATGTATTGTCACTATGAACCATTAATTAGACTTGTGGATTGAATACATTTATAGAATCCACAAAGCCTGTGTCTATCTATGACCCTGGACAAACCATTTACATGTTCAGTGTTCAGGTAAAATTAAGATATTGTGTTGCAGGGCAATTTTATGCATTGGAAATTAATGATAATTCTAGAAACTTTTGAAAAAATAATATATCCTAAATTCTTTTGAATTGTTTTGGATTTTGTGTCATACGCTTGACCCATTAGACTTTCAATCCAGTAAAACCCTTACTGATATTTATATTTAATAATATTTAATATTTATTATTTTAAATTTTTTAATTTTAATTTTAATATTTAATAATTTATAATTATTAAAGAGCTATTGTCTATCCACATTTTCCCAATATTATATTTGGCCAGTTTAATTTTTAAATTAAACTTCATTTAAATCTAGTGCATTTTAGCTTAACAAATTTTCTTGTTTTGGGTTTTAAAAAATGATATATTGACAAGTTTTTGTGAAAAACATAGTGATGATAATAATAACTAACATTTAAATAGAACTTGCTATGTACCAGGCACTTTCCTAAGTACTTTATACAATTATCTCATTTGATATTAAAAAAAGTCCTCGAAGGTAGATGCTATTACTTTCTGCGTTTCACAGATGAGGAACCTGAGGCAAACAAAAGTAAAGTGACTTACTAAGATTTTCACAACTAGTAAGTCTGTAACACAGATTTTCAATTCAAATCCAGGCCCAGAACTCCATGCATTATAGTGCCACCTTGCTGCTCCCTGATATGCCTTTTTAAAAGCAGCTTTGTCTTTTTAATAATTGTCATTTGTTTGTATGTGTCCTTAGTTACATCATTAGTGCCATTTTCCATATTGTCCATATCTCTTTTAAAAACTCATCTCTAAATGTATTAAGTATCCAAAATAGCAAATCCTAATATTATTATATTATTGTGTTTGCTTATTATTCTTATCATTTAGGGATAAGTACTAGACCTAGGATTACACTGAAATAGGGAAATTGTGGATGAAGATTCTCTTTGCTGGCTCTGTGACCCAATGAAGTGAATTGGAAAGGGTCATATAGTCAATGTGGCAGAAATATTATTTATTGTAAGAAAAAAATCTATTTTGCATCAGTATAGAATATTTCTTCTATGATAGAATTATGAATCTTTTGAAATTCTGAAATATTCAAAGAAAACCCAAAGGTTTTATATTCCATTTAGAATGAAATATTAGAAATTAACCTTCTTTAATAGAAATGTAGTATACTTTATACATATACAATCTTTTTTTGGTCTCAGTTTTTTTCCCTCTGAATATTGCACTGAAGTAATCCAATTGGGCCTTTTGCCTCTAGCTTTCACAGTTTCTCTTATTTATATGTTTATGTGCATGTATTTATCCAACTTCATTATATAGAATTATAAAGGCAGATTGTTGAAGTAGGTTATAGAACAATGCACATGCTTAAAGTCCTGGATCTCTATTAGATCTTTCTTAAAGATATTACTGTAAGAGAACTCACATAATCTAATTCACTCATTTTAGAGTGAAAACTGTAGTATCCATGAAAAGAAGTAATTTCAGGTAAGAAAATTCATGTAAAAATGACTTCTGGGCTATAAATGCCTTGATAAAAGAAAAAATATTACTATTATTATTATTATTATTTGAGTCTAGATGTTAGTACCATGTTAGATGGAATTGTCCAAGTTCATACAGTTTATTCAGATGTGTCCTGATTCTAAATCCAAAGTAATTTTCAGTATCACTATAAGCATAGTCTCTTAAAAATTTGTGCTTTTACTTATATTATTATATTAACTATTTAAATCACTTTCTGATATAAATATCAGCCTTTTAACGTCAACATTTTTGTGGTGATACTAAATGGTTGTTACTTGTAGCATATTAGAGTCTCAGAGTTAAAAGTAAGCATTATCTATAATAATTGGTATAACATTTTACTGTTTATTACTCATTCCTCCTAGATTGTCTTTCCACTCTGGATTTTTGTGATTCAATTCTTCTATCTTAATCTTTTTTGTTGGATCCACATCCACACTTCCAAGAGTCTCCCTTGCATTCTTTAGTCTCTCTCTGTCTTGCCTAATGTGGTCAACTCATCCACTCTAGTAAATTCAGTGTTCATTCTCAAGAGGATATCCCAGATTTTTATTTCAAATACAAATCTCTCTTCTCAGTTTCAGTCCTGTATGATCAATTGCCCATTGGACAGCGCCAAATGGATGTTCTGTTCACATCTCAAAAGCAACTTATTCCAAACAGAACCCCTATCTTTCTCCCTCCTCCCAAACTCATGCTTTTCAAACTTCCTTAGTTTTCAGTTATGTAAACAATCCTTCTAATTCCCCAGATTCACAACATCAGAATCATCCTTGTCTCTACTCCCTCACCCTTCGCCATATCCAATCACTTGTCAAATCTTGAAAATTCTATTTCTACAACATTCCTCTCTTCTATTCCTCATATGGGAAACTACGCTGGTGTATATACTGATATAGAAATCTTTCTAGTTCCTTCTTGGCATCTTTCTTGGACTATTGCAATATCTTCCCAAAAGGTCTTCACACCTAAAAATTATCTCTTTTCCAACTCTGCCTCTAATGCTTTCTATGACTTTAATTTTGACCAAGTAACAAGTCTCTATATTCTATCAGTTTCTCTAGTTTCACTTTCCTTCCCCTGTAATCATGGAGGTTTTATCAGATACTTTTCAAGTTCTAAATCTATGACCCTTGTCATTTTTGATCCAATCTGTTCCCAATTAGCTGCTAAGTGTCCCAAAGTATATATCAGAATTTGTTTTTTCCCTGGCTCAGAAATGTTGGTAACTTTCTGTACCTTCCAGGATAAAATAGAAATTCCTTCATTTGGTATTTAATGTTTTTCACAATCTGGCTCCAGGTTGTCTATCTAGATTTATGACATATCATTCCCCTTCATATGGATTGTGATCCAGGCAAATGAGTGAGCATTCATGCTATTCCTTCTTTTCATCTTTCTATTTTCCATAAAAGGGGTGCATGTATGTTTGTGGGTGTTTATATATGTATATATATATAGATATAGATAGATAGATAGATAGATATACATATAGAGATATATGTATCTGCTTGAGTGAACACATATGTGTATATATATGCATGTATGTATATGTTATGATTTCCCCCAAATTACATATTGAAATAGTTTTTTTTAACATTTGTTTGGTTTTTAAAATTTTAAGTTCCAAATTCTCTCACTCTTCCTCCCTTCACTCTTTCCCCAAGATGGTAAGCAATCAAGTATAGGTTATATATGTGCCCTCATTTAAAACATCTCCATTTTAGGCATTTTGTACAGGAGCACTTGAATAAATGAAAAAAGTGAAAGAAAATGAAAATAGCATA
This sequence comes from Sminthopsis crassicaudata, assembly GCF_048593235.1. Taxonomy (NCBI): domain Eukaryota; kingdom Metazoa; phylum Chordata; class Mammalia; order Dasyuromorphia; family Dasyuridae; genus Sminthopsis; species Sminthopsis crassicaudata. Next base: position 213,942,767 of record NC_133622.1, on the reverse strand, counting down.
TTTAGTCTATATTCAAACAATATCAATACTTTGGAGGCATAAAGTATGTTTCATTATTGGTCATTTGAGATTTTCTTGGATTGCCATATTGCTGAAAATAGTTAAATAATTCATAGTTCTTCATCAAACAATATTGATGTTACTATTTGAAGTTCTCCTGCTTCTGTTCACTTCACTCTGTATCAGTTCCTGTCTTTTCAGATTTTTCTTCTCAAATCATGCTGCTTTGATGTTTTTTTTTTACAATATTCTTGTTATTCTATTACAATAATATACCATAGCTTGCTTAGTCATTCTCCAATTGATAAACATTCCTTTCATTTACAATGCTTAGCCAACTAAAAAAGAGGTATTATACAGCCCTTTTTGTAATGGTAAGGAAATAGAAAATGTTGGATGGTGGGGAAGACTCTGGGAAGATGGCAAAGTAGGTTGGTAAATTTCAAGCTTTCCCAATTTGTCCCACAACTAGAAGAAATTTACTCTTCAGGGCCAACATTTTCTGGTGAAAAATCAAGAAGATTTGGGGCAGAATAGAGGTCCTCCTGATAAAACCCAGGAAGATGTGAAGACAGATGGAATAAGATCCAAAGAAAGACCCAGGGAGTGGAATTAACCCATGTGAAGTGCAAACACCTCCAGGCCAGCTTCATAAAAACACCAACTGTGGAGATCTCAGGCTACCTGATTGTGGCTGGAACCTCAAAAGGAACCACTGAGACTTTCACCTTCTGGACTACAGAGATATGGCTCTGGATAAGAAGAAACCAGACCCAGCCAGCACAAAAACATTGGGTCAGGGACATTGGTGGCTATGGGCACTTGTTGGAGGGGTGAGCTCTTGGTCTGGGTTTCCTGGTCAGAAGAGAGAGCTGAAATAAAGGGAGAATACCATTCCCCATCCCAGGATTAAAGGTGTTTACCATAATACTTCTTATTTTAAAAACTGAACCAGCAAAGAAGAAAGAACCCCACCATAGAAACATCAATGAGGAGAGGAAAGACCAGGGTTCATCTTCAGAGAAGGACACTGAAATTTAAAAAAAAAAAAAATCCCAAAGAGTAACATGAAATGGCTCCCTACCAGAAAGAATTTATAAAACTCAAAAATAATTTAAAAATCAGATGAGAGATATTGAGGAAAAATAAAAAAAAAAAAAAGAAAAAAAAAGAAAAGAAAAGAAAAGAAAAGAAAAGAAAACAAAAACCATCCAAGAAAAACAAGAAAATGTGAAAAAAAAATTCAATCAACTAGAAAAAAAGATACAGAGTCTTAAACATGAAAATAACTTTTTAAGAATTGGAATTGGGAAAGGGGGAGCCAGGAAAAATACAAGTGGCCAAGAAATAACAAAACAGATCATAAAGAATGAGAAAATAGGACAGAATGTGAAATATCTTCTAAGAAAAATGACAGATCTGGAGAACAGATCAATAAAAGAAAATATAAGAATACTTTATCTGTCTGAAAGTTTGTGATTTTTAAAAAGGACCTTGATATAATAATGCAAGAAAAATTCAAGAAAATTGTTCTGGAGTGATAGAACAGGAGGGGAATATAGAAATAAAAAAATCCATCAATACCACTTCAATGAGATCCTTTGTGGAAAATACATAGTTACATTATTGCCAAATTTTGAAATCCCCAGAATAAAGTAAAAAGGTGTGCAGCAGAGAACAAAAGAATGATTTACAAGGAAGTAAAGATGCACATGCATAAATATAATTTCTTCTCCTAATATACATGTATACAATATATATTTTCTTATAAATATATATTTTTAATTCTCCCTAATGTTTTGCTGGGCACAGGCCAATTTCCTTTTTTGTTTTGTTTCATTTTATTATGCATTCCTCCTCTGTTTTTCTTTTTTCTTATTCTGTTTCTTTAAATAAAAGAAATTTGGGGGAAAAAAGAAATTGCTTGGATGTTATCAGTTGGGGAATTAGTGTATGATATATGATATAGCAATGCAATGGAATATTGTTCTCTAAGAAATGATGTGCAGTCTAATTTCAGAAAGACATGAAAACTTTTAAGACTTAGTTCTCTATTTTTTTTTAAGAAATGAGGTCTTTAGCAGATAAATTTATAGCATAAATGTCTCCAGTTTCTGTTTTCCTTATAATTTTGTTTTCATTGATTTTGTTTCTTCTAAAACTTTTAAAATTTTATATAATTAAAATAATCTTTTCTACATTTTGTAATCTTTTCTGTCTTTTGTTTAGACATTAATTTTTCCCTTCTCCATTTATCTGACAGGTAAACTATTACTTACTCTCCTAATTTGTTTATGGTTCTTTTATAAATGAGTGCAGGAAAAGTTTATTTCTTTCTCTTGAGAAAGGCTGTGCAGTTTTGGGCACACAAAGGTTGGTCTGAGAGAGAACACACCCAAGCAAAAGTCTTTTGCCTGGCTTCTTTTTCCATTGGCTAGGATTTCTAAGCCACAATTTCTAAAAAGGAGTAAAGAAGATCTGAGACTATCAAATGCTTATCTGAGATCAGAATTGCTACCCCTGCTTTTTTTTTTTTTTAACTTTATTTGAAGCATAATAAATTCTCTTCCAGCCTTTTATCTTTACTCTGTATGTGTCTCTCTGTGTCAAATGTGTTTTTTGTAAACAACATATTGTAGGATTCTGTTTTTTAATCCACTCTACTATTTGTTTTCATTTTATGGGAGAGTTCATCCCATATGCATTCAGTTAAGATTATCAGCTCTGTATTTCTCTCCATTCTATTTTCTCCCATATATATATATATATATATATATATATATATATATATATATATATATATATATTTTGTTCTCTCTTTCCAGCCTTTCTTTAGTCCTGTGTCTTTATTTTTATCCATTCCATCCACTATTTTATCCCTTACCAGATGGACTTTAGTCCTACTCTGTGATCCTTAAGCTCAGTGTCTTGCTTCTGGCTTTCACTGGGATTCAAAAACTAGCTGCTTGTTTGCCCTAGAAGGTATGCTTCTCTTCTGGCTTATACTAGGGGGTACATTCCCTTATTGATCTTCACAGGATGGGGGGATTTCTCTGTTGGCCTGCCCTAGGAGCAAGGTCTCATTACTGTTTTCTATGGAAACAGTCTTTCTGCAGGTTATTTCTGCAGGATGGGTCTCCTTGGGGCTGTGCTCTTGTCTTGTTATGGAAATAGAACCTCTTTGGTGGAGGGATTTTAGGTTGAGTTGACCAGTTGCTTCTCTTGGACCTCATTCTCCTTCTACCCCAGTAAGACAAGCCTTTGCTCCTGTGCTGGTAAGCAGCTTCTCTTCTCCTAGATCAGGTCTAAGGCAGTTTTCAAATGTTGAAAGGGAATTTGAGAGGGCTTCTGAAATCTCCTTTCTCACTCTATCATTTTAGAACCAGAAGGCTTGATGTAAAGGTCTTTCACAAAGGCTTCAGCTTTATGCCTGGAATGAATTCCTTCCTCATTCTTACTCTTAGAAGCCTTCCATTCCTTCAATGTTCAACTCAAATGCTGCACATTGGTCTATAAGCTTCTAACCTTCATAATTGCCTCAGCAACAAGTGCTTCCCCACTCCACTTTTCATTTACTTGCATTCAATTTTATGCAATTATGTATGTGTGTAGATTGTTACCTCCAGAAACTTCTTGATTGCCTAGATTGATTTGGTTTTGTGTGCTTAGTTCCACTGTGCTTTGTGCTTTGAAGTCATTTAATGCTTATTGGCTGCCTGGTTGCTGTATATTACCTACAAAGAATTACTCATTGGAAGTGACATCTTCAGAAACATATTACTGGAAAGGAGGTGGATCCTATGCAGTATAAAAATATAGAGGATTGCTATAAGCATGTTTTGTTGACTTCTCACAGAGGATTTATGGCAGAACAAATCCAAGTGCCTCCACAGAACAAGAAAATATAAAATGTACAATGAAGTGTACCAGTGCAAAGAATACTCATGTACTCTTATGGACAGATAGATAATCTATCCATTAAAACACCAAAAAACTATATTCCTACACAATTATTCCTCGTATGATTATTTTTAGGAATATGTGTTAATCATTTAAAGAAATAGTGAATTCTGTCATTTTTAACCAAAAACCTGACAGTTTCACAAGTCTAGTGACATAAATTCTGACCAGAATTGACAGTGAGCTATTATTTTATGCTGCTAATGTTAAATGAGGCTTTTTCTCCCCATCTTCAATCTGCTTTATGAAGAGGTTTTAAAATATGTTATAATGGACATCATTGCCATTTTCAAATAATTTGTCATTAGACTACTTCTTTTTATATCACCTTTTTTTTTTTTTTCTCCAGGATATGTTAATATTTCATGCTAATAAAACATTTTCTTTGTGGTTCTTTCTACTTCTTTTTTGAAAGAGGTCACTGAGTATGAAAAATTAGTGTTATTAATCAACATTGTTACAGCCTCCATCATGATTGGATTCCTGATCATTGTATTGCTGTAACTGATTAGATTTATCTCCCATCTAATAATCAAAATCTCTATTTAATCCAACATTATAGCCTCTCCTAGATTTGTAGTATGATGAGGCAGATGGATGGTTAGCTAATAAACAGGCTGTTTGAACAATTTATTGTCTTATAAAACCCTATGAACTCATAAAATTTTAAAATGTGAAATTTTGAGGTCAGTATTTGAAATGATGCACCACTCTTGGGTTGTTCTAAATTCAGTTTTTATCTAGAAGGTATTTAACTCAGGCAAAGCAGACTCTTTTATATATAGAATGAAAATAATAAGGATTCTTATCAAAAGAACATTTATTGGAGAAGAAGTGCCCTGGCCACTATTTGGAACAAACAGTTCCAAAAACAACTCATTCAAAAACATTATGTATCATTATATATATTATATAGTCCACCATTAGGTAGATAAGAAAGACCCACAAAAGAGACAAAGCCTTAGAAGGCCTAATTACTTCTAATGTTTTTATATGTCTGAATAATTTAGGTTTGTTTTTATATCCAGAGATTTCAATATGGAGCAGTCATACTGAGAAAAGGAGGAAGTCATGCATTTCAAAGAAACTTTGTTGTTGAGTCATTTTGGGTTGTGTTTGACTTTTCACCACTCATTTTTGGAGTTTTCTTAGCAAAGATACTGGAGTGGTTTGTCATTTCCTTCTCCAGCTCAGGAAACTGGGCAAATAAGGTTAAGTGACTTCCTTAGGGTCACACAACTAATATTTGTCTGAGATTGAATTGAAATTTGCTATTTTTTTCCCTGACTCTGGGCCAGCTACTCTTCATCAATTGTTCTAACTAGTTGCTTCCTATTGTTAATTATCTTACCTTAAATGTCATATTAGATGGGAAAACACTTATGGGAGTATTCAGTTTAATGGAATGAAAAGACTAGATCATACTTACAATGCAGCAGATAATGTTTCAAGAAAGATGTCCTTTAGTTTATATTTTTTCTTATGCAAGATTATCTTACATTTTTCATATAATTATCAATGAATTTATATAAACTCATCTCTTCCATTCTGATTCATTTTAGTTGAATACTCAGTGATTAAATAGTTTGTATCACATAATAGGCTCTTTATAGATATTGAGTCAATGATTCTTTTAAAAATTGAGTGATTTGGTTGTCACTTTGTATTTCATTTTATGTCATGGGTTGCCTAGCCATGTTTTTTCTCCCTCCCTTCCTTCCTTCCTTCCTTCCTTCCTTCCTTCCTTCCTTCCTTCCTTCCTTCCTTCCTTCCTTCCTTCCTTCCTTCCTTCCTTCCTTCCTTTCCTTTCCTTTCCTTTCCTTTCCTTTCCTTTCCTTTCCTTCCTTCCTTCCTTCCTTCCTTCCTTCCTTCCTTCCTTCCTTCCTTCCTTCCTTCCTTCCTTCCTTCCTTCCTTCCTTCCTTCCTTCCTTCCTTCCTTCCTTCCTTCCTTCCTTCCCTTCCTTGTTAAAAGCTAAAGAAATCTACAATTAATTTTAGCTTTTCCTAGGTTCATGTATATTTATTATTAATAATACTTTGTTATCTCTTGTGTATTTAATTATTCCTTTTTTGCTTCTCTTGACCATACATAACTTCATTTTTTACCAGAAATTATGATGGTATATCCTGCTTTTACATTTCAGTCCAAACATTAAACATTTTATTCTGAACACTATTTTACTTTTCATCTTTAGTAACTATGTTTCTAATGCAAAAAAGCCTATTAATTCCTTAAAGGCAGCTATGGCAAACCACTCCTGGGTTTTTGATAAAAATACCACAAATGGTGTCACAGAGAGTTGGACATACCTGAAAGAACTCAACAACAAATAAAGGTGATTCAAAGAACAGAGTGTTGGATCAGTAAAATTTTAATTCAAACATAGGCCCAGGTACCCATTAGCTGTATGATTCTGGGCAAGTCACTTAAACCCTATTTTCCTCAACTTTAAAATGGGATTAATAATAACACCTACTGCTGAGGACCAATGGAAATAGTTGTAAAGTACTCAGCACAGTTTCTGACACATAATAGGTGCTATATTAATATTAATTATTCCTTTTAATCTGTTTTATAACTCTTTCCTGTTTTATTTTCAATTTTAGAGTATTATCTAATAATATAAAAAGAAAATGGTGTGTTCTTCTTTGAAATCTTATAATGTTGGGGGGCGGAGCCAAGATGGCGGAGAAGAAACACACGACTCAGTGAACGTCCTCACTCCCTCACAACCAATTAGATAAATTAAGTCTCAAAATTAGCTCAGGACTGATAGATACCACAAGGAATGGAAGCACGACTTACCAGCTGAAGAGAATCTGGAGTTTCAACAGAAAAGGTCAGTTCTCAGGGGAGGAATAAGAAAGACCAGCACAGACGGTGGGGTAGGGGCACACTGCGCCCATTGCGCTGGGAGGGGCTCTGGGATCAGAGAAGCCACTGAGGTAAAGGAATCTGGCACAGGCTGTTAGCTCTTCTCTGCTAATTATTTAGCAGTTCAGAAGAGAAAGCCAAAATATTTTAAAACTCAGATTAGATTTCCCCCCCCCCCCTGGGGGTGACTCGGCAGACTCGGCACCAGGGGGTGTGGCCTCAGCTACCTCCTGAGAATAGTTAAGAGACTGACAAGTGGGTGGATACGGCCCAAGGCAACACACACTGCCTAGCTTAGCTGGAGGGAGTGGAACTCAGCTCCAGGAAGTCCCAGAGAAGCGGAACCTTTGAACTAGGGACCGCGGTTTCTGGCAGACACTTCCAGTTTGAGCGCAGGGGCTTCTCACGTCACCTGCTGCAGACATCCACTCCCCACCCGGACACATAGGCTGGGCTTTGTGCTGTCTTCACTATTCTACGCCCTCAAAGCACAGCAGTGCTAATCACCTCTGAGGCACTTCCAGGGAGGGGGTGGGGAACTCTCTCCCAGAGCTCTCTCTTAGCGCGGGCGCAGGGGCCGCTGCATCCATCCGGTCTGGGAGGAAGCTGGTAAAGAAGTAAATAATTTCCTACCCCAGGGACAGACCCCAAAACATTTTTTAAGTATGAGCAAAAAAGCTAGAAAAACTATAGATTCCTTCTATACAGAGAAAGAGCGGGTACCCAACCCCGAGGAAGTTAACAGCAAAGATTCAGAAGATAACAACCTAAAGGGGAACGATTCCTGCCCCCCATCACATAACTCTCTCCTAGAAGAAGCTCTTAAGAAATTGAGGGAGATCGAAGAAAAATGGGGCAAGGAAAGGGAAGTTATGATAGAGAATAACAACGTCCTGAAATTGGAGTTGGAAAAAATAAAGAATTCACAGGAGATGCAGGGAAACAAAATTAGTGAATTAGAAAAGGTTAAAAAAACACAGGAAAGTAGGATTTCTGAATTGGAAAAGATAAAAAAGTCTCAAGAAAATAGAATTTCTGAATTGGAAAAAGAAAATAATTCTCAAAAAAAAAAAATTAGGGAAATGGAAAAAAATTCAATAGAGCAAAATAATTCATTTAAAAACGAAATTGGGCATTTACAAAAAGAACTAAAAACTGTGAAAGAAGAAAATAACTCCTTAAAAGTCAGGATGGAACAAATAGAAATGAATGATTCACAGAGAACCCAAGAATCAGTCAAACAAAACAAAAAAAATGAGAAGCTGGAGAACAACATCAAATACTTACTGGGAAAATCTATAGACCTGGAAAATAGATCTAGGAGAGATAATCTGCGGATTATTGGACTTCCAGAAAACTATGACCAAAAAAAGAGCCTAGATTCTATTTTACAGGAAATTATCAAAGAGAACTGTCCAGAGATAATAGAAACAGAAGGGAAAGTAGATGTGGAAAGAATTCATCGAACTCCTTCTGAAATAGACCCTAAAAAAAGAACACCACGGAATATTGTGGCTAAGCTGCAGAATTACCACACAAAGGAGAAAATCCTGCAAGCAGCTAGAAAAAAACAATTTAAATACCAAGGTGCCACAATAAGGGTCACCCAAGATCTGGCTGCCTCCACATTAAAAGATAGAAGGGCCTGGAACCTGATATTCCGTAAGGCAAAAGATCAAGGACTGCAACCAAGAATGAACTACCCAGCTAAGTTTAGCATCTTTTTCCACGGAAGAAGATGGTCATTCAATGAAACAGAGGAATTCTATATGTTTCTAAGAAAAAAACCAGACTTAAACAAAAAATTTGATCTACATCCACAAGACTGAAGAGAAACAGAAAAAGGTACACAGAACCCTTGAGAACTGTAACTCTGTTGTGGGTATATAAAAAATACTCAAGGATAATTTGATTTTACTGATATAAAAGAAAAAAAGGGGGGTGTAGTAAAGGGAAGGAGGTCGGTTCAGAAAAAGGGGAAGGAGTGATAAAAAGAGGGAAACTACATCCCAGGAAGAGACATAGAAAATACACCATATCTGAGGGAACTTAGTGAGGGGGAGAATCATTGTGTGAATCTTACTCTCATCAGAAGAGGCTCAAAGAGTAAATAATTAACATATTTGTTTTTCAGAGAATTTTCTCTCACCTCATTAAAAGGGGGGAGAGGAAAAGGGAAAAGGAAAAGGGGAATAAGTGAAGGGACTTGGAGGGAGGGGGGAGGGATCCTAAAAAAAATTAAAAAAAAAAAAAAAAAAAAAAAGAGGGAGGGTTGCGCGTCACAAGGGGGGTCTGTAAATTAAATATCGGGGAGGGGGATCAGGGGGGTCAAGGGAAAAAAGCATAATCTGGGGATAATACGATGGCAGGAAATACAGAATTAGTAATTTTAACTGTAAATGTAAATGGGATGAACGATCCCATCAAACGGAGACGGATAGTAGATTGGATCAAAAAGCAGAACCCTACAATATGTTGCCTACAGGAAACACACTTAAAGCAGGGAGATACATACAGAGTAAAGGTAAAAGGATGGAGCAGAATCTGTTATGCTTCAGGTAAAGCCAAAAAAGCAGGGGTAGCTATCCTTATCTCAGATCAAGCAAAAGCAGAAGTAGATCTCGTTAAAAAAGATAAGGAAGGAAACTATATCCTGCTGAAAGGTAGCATAAATAATGAAGCCATATCAATACTAAACATATATGCACCAAGTGGTATAGCATCTAACTTTCTAAAGGAAAAGTTAAGAGAACTGCAAGAAGAAATAGACAGTAAAACTATAATAGTGGGAGATCTCAACCTTGCACTCTCAGATTTAGACAAATCAAACCACAAAACAAACAAGAAAGAAATTAAAAAAGTAAATAGAACATTAGAAAAACTAGGTATGATAGACCTTTGGAGAAAACTGAATGGCAATAGGAAGGAATATACTTTCTTCTCAGCAGTTCATGGATCCTATACAAAAATTGACCATATACTAGGACATAAAGATCTCAAAATTAAATGTAGGAAGGCAGAAATAATAAATGCCTTCTTCTCAGATCACAATGCAATAAAAGCTACATTCAGTAAAAAGTTAGGGGTAAATAGACCAAAAAGTAATTGGAAACTGAATAATCTCATCTTAAAGAATGACTGGGTGAAAGAGCAAATTATAGAAACAATTAACAATTTCACCCAAGATAATGATAATGATGAGACATCATATCAAAATCTTTGGGATGCAGCTAAAGCGGTAATAAGGGGAAATTTTATATCTTTAGAGGCTTATTTGAAGAAAATTGAGAAAGAGAAGATTAACGAATTGGGCTTACAACTTAAAAGGCTAGAAAAAGACCAAATTATAAACCCCCAACCAAAAATTAAACTCGAAATACAAAAATTAAAAGGAGAAATCAATAAAATTGAAAGTAAAAAAACTATTGAATTAATAAATAAAACCAAGAGTTGGTTTTATGAAAAAGCCAATAAAATAGATAAACCTTTGGTAAATTTGATCAAAAAAAAGAAAGAGGAAAATCAAATTGATAGTCTTACAAATGAAAAGGGGGATCTTTCCACCAATGAAGAGGAAATTAGAGAAATAATAAGGAGTTACTTTGCCCAACTTTATGCCAATAAATTTGATAACTTAAGTGAAATGGATGACTTTCTCCAAAAATATAGGCTCCCTAGATTAACAGAGGAGGAGATAAATTGCTTAAATAGTCCCATTTCAGAAAAAGAAATAGAACAAGCTATTAATCAACTCCCCAGGAAAAAATCCCCAGGGCCAGATGGATTCACATGTGAATTCTACCAAACATTTAAAGAACAATTAGCCCCAATGTTATATAAATTATTTGAAAAAATAGGGGATGAAGGAGTCCTACCAAATTCCTTTTATGACACAGACATGGTACTGATACCTAAACCTGGTAGATCGAAAACTGAGAAAGAAAATTATAGACCAATCTCCTTAATGAATATTGATGCTAAAATCTTAAATAAGATATTAGCAAAAAGACTTCAGAAAATCATCTCCAAGATAATACACTATGATCAAGTAGGATTTATTCCAGGAATGCAGGGCTGGTTTAATATTAGGAAAACTATTAATATAATTGACCATATTAATAATCAAATTAATAAGAACCATATGATCATCTCAATAGATGCAGAAAAAGCATTTGACAAAATCCAACATCCATTCCTACTAAAAACTCTTGAGAGTATAGGAATAAATGGATTATTCCTTAGAATAATCAGGAGTATATATTTAAGACCGTCAGTAAGCATAATATGCAATAGAAATAAACTGCAACCTTTCCCAGTAAGATCAGGAGTGAAACAAGGTTGCCCACTATCACCATTACTATTCAATATAGTACTAGAAACGCTAGCCTCGGCAATAAGAGACGAGAAAGAGATTCAAGGAATTAGAGTAGGAAATGAGGAAATTAAACTATCACTTTTTGCAGATGACATGATGGTATACTTAGAGAACCCCAAAGACTCTGCTAAAAAGCTACTAGAAATAATTCAAAATTTCAGCAAAGTGGCAGGATACAAAATAAATCCACATAAATCCTCGGCATTTTTATATATCACTAACAAAATGCAACAGCAAGAGATACAAAGAGAAATTCCATTCCAAACAAATGTTGATAGTATAAAATATTTGGGAATCCATCTACCAAAGAAAAGTCAGGAATTATATGAGAAAAATTACAAAACACTTGCCACAAAAATAAAATCAGATTTAAATAATTGGAAAGACATTCAGTGCTCTTGGATAGGCCGAGCGAATATAATAAAGATGACAATACTCCCCAAACTAATCTATTTATTTAGTGCTATACCAATCAGACTCCCAAGAAACTATTTTAATGACCTAGAAAAAATAACAACAAAATTCATATGGAAGAATAAAAGGTCAAGAATTGCAAGGGAACTAATGAAAAAAAACTCAGAGGAAGGTGGTCTAAGTGTACCTGATCTAAAGCTATATTATATAGCAGCAGTCACCAAAACCATTTGGTATTGGCTAAGAAATAGACCGGTAGATCAGTGGAACAGATTAGATACAAAGGACAAAAAAGGGTACATCTATAGCAATCTAATCTTTGACAAACCCAAAGATTCCAACATTAGGGATAAAAATTCATTATTCGGAAAAAACTGTTGGGAAAACTGGAAATTAGTATGGCAGAAATTAGATATGGATCCACACTTAACACCATATACCAAGATAAGATCAAAATGGGTCCATGATTTAGGCATAAAGAGGGAGATAATAAATAGATTAGAGGAACAGAGGATAATCTACCTCTCAGACTTGTGGAGGAGGAAGGAATTTATGACCAGAGGAGAACTAGAGATCATTATTGATCACAAAATAGAAGATTTTGATTACATCAAACTAAAAAGTTTCTGTACAAATAATACTAATGCAAACAAGATTAGAAGGGAAGTAACAAATTGGGAAAATATTTTTAAAAACAAAGGTTCTGACAAAGGTCTCATTTCCAAAATATATAGAGAACTGACCATAATTTATAAGAAACCAAACCATTCTCCAATTGATAAATGGTCAAGGGATATGAACATTCAATTCTCAGAGGAAGAAATTGAAACTATATCCACTCACATGAAAGAGTGTTCCAAATCACTACTGATCAGAGAAATGCAAATTAAGACCACTCTGAGATACCACTACACACCTGTCAGATTGGCTAAGATGACAGGAACAAATAATGACAAATGTTGGAGGGGATGTGGGGAAATTGGGACACTAATACATTGCTGGTGGAGTTGTGAAAGAATCCAGCCATTCTGGAGAGCAATCTGGAATTATGCCCAAAAAGTTATCAAACTGTGCATACCCTTTGACCCAGCAGCGCTACTACTGGGATTATATCCCAAAGAAATACTAAAGAGCGGAAAGAGACATATATGTGCCAAAATGTTTGTGGCAGCTCTTTTTGTTGTAGCTAGAAACTGGAAGATGAATGGATGTCCATCAGTTGGAGAATGGTTGGGTAAATTGTGGTATATGAAAGTTATGGAATATTATTGCTCAGTAAGAAATGACCAGCAGGAGGAATACAGAGAGGGTTGGAGAGACTTAAATCAACTGATGCTGAGTGAAATGAGCAGAACCAGAAGATCACTGTACACTTCAACAACAATACTGTATGGGGATGTATTCTGATGGAAGTGGAAATCTTCAACATAAAGAAGATCCAACTCACTTCCAGTTGATCAATGATGGACAGAGGTAGATATACCCAGAGAAGAAACACTGGGAGGGGAATGTAAATTGTTAGCACTAATATCTGTCTGCCCAGGTTGCATGTACCTTCGGATTCTAATGTTTATTGTGCAACAAGAAAATGATATTCACACACATGTATTGTACTTAGACTATATTGTAACACATGTAAAATGTATGGTATTGCCTGTCGTCGGGGGGAGGGAATAAGGGAGGGGGGGTAATTTGGAAAAATGAATACAAGGGATAATATTATAAAATATATATATATATATAATAAAAAAAATTAAAAAAAAAATAAAATAAAATAACCATTGATAGTATAAATATTTGGGAATATGTCTGCCAAGGGCAAGTCAGGAACTATATAAGCAAAACTATAAAACATTTTCCACACAAATAAAGTCAGATCTAAACAACTGGAAAAATATTAAGTGCTCTTGGAGAGGCCGAGAAATATAATAAAGATGAAAATACTACCTAAACTAATCTATTTATTTAGTGCTATACCTATCAAACTCCCAAGAAACTATATCATTTCCAAAATATATATAGAGAATTGACTCTAATTTATAAGAAATCAAGCCATTCTTCAATTGATAAATGGTCAAAAAATATGAACAATTTTCAGATCAAGAAATTGAAACTATTTGTAGTCATATGAAAAGGTGCTCCAAATAACTATTCATCAGAGAAATGAAAATTAAGACAACTCTGAGATATCACTTCATACCTCTCAGATTGGCTAAGATGACAGAAAAATATAATGATGAAAGTTCAAAGGGATGTGGGAAAACTGGGTCACTGATACATTGTTAGTGGAATTGAGAACAAATCCAACCTTCTGGAAAGCAATTTGGAAGTATGTCCACAAAGTTATCAAACTGTGCATACTCTTTGATCCAGCAGTGCTATTACTGGGCTTATATCCCAAAGAGATATTAAAGTAGGGAAGGGACCCATATGTGCAAAAATGTTTGTGGCAGCTCTTTTTGTAGTGACTAGAAACTGGAAACTAAGTGGATGCTCATTAGTTGGAGAATGGCTGAATAAATTGTGGCATATAAATGTTATGGAATATTCTTGTTCTGTAAGAAATGACCAATGGGATGATTTCAGAGAGCCCTGGAGAGACTTGCATGAATTGATGCTGAGTGAAATGAGCAGAACCAGGAGATCATTATACACTGCAACATCAAAATTATACAATGATCAATTCTGATTGATGTGTCCCTCTTCAACAATGAGATGATTCAAACCAGTTCTAATTGTTTAGTAATGAAAACAGCTACACCCAGAGAGGGAACTGTGGGAAATGAGTATGGACCACAACATAGCATTTCCACTCTTTCTGTTATTGTTTGCTTGAATTTTTTCTTTCCTTCTCAGGTTTTTTTTTTATTTCTTTCTAGCCTCAATTTTTCTTGTGCAGCAAGATAACTGTATAAATATGTTGGATTTAACATATACTTTAATATATTTAACATGTATTGGATTACCTGCCATCTAGGGGAGGGGATGGGGGAAGCAGAGGAAAAGTTGAAACAGAAGGTCCATGTTAAGTCAGTGTTGAAAAATTACCCATCCATATGTTTTATAAATAAAAAACTATAATAATAATAATAATGATAATAATGATAAAAGGAATATGGATTCTATACCATTTGGTACATATATGTTTAGTATTGATATTACTACATTGTCTATAATGCCTTTTGTATAAATAAAAATTAATAAATAAAAAAATAAAAACTATTTTATCATTTTTTTTAAGTTGAGCTCTGCTTCTGGGGCACAGGGGGTACTGTTCCAAGCTTCTTGTGCTAAGAATCAGGGACCTGGTCACTGATCTGGAGTGGCCCTCTCTAGTTCAGTCTAGTTTGTTGCATGGATTCCCAAGGTGGCACTTTGCCTTCTGCACTGAGACTGTAAATCTCACAGTTTGCCTGCTGTACGTCATCCAGGGATAGGTGTCTGGGTTGTTGATCTATGCTGTGGCTAAAAGTCTCCTGCTGGCTTACCTGGATACCACTGTGTTGGGCTGTACTGGACTGTGCTCCCCTTTTATCCAAGTAAAATAAACCTTTCCTGAAGTCAATCTATGTAATCTTAAACTGTAAATTTGTTTCCCTGGGTATTTTTGTAGGTTCTGTCACTCCAGAATCCATTTAAAATTTTGGCTTAAGTTTATTTCTGAGGTTACCCCAGGGAGAACTTGGGCAACTTTCTGACTTTTCCCACCATATTGGCTCAGCCTCTGCAAAGCACTTTAGAGATAAACTTCATTTGAAAGAAGAATCCTGCTACATGAGTGCTACCATTTTTTTTCTCATTAAACAACTGTAGAAAATGAAACACAGATTAGTGATTCACAGACAGACATACTATGAGCAAATGTCTAAAGCAAGGTAGAAAATTTAGGTCTTCCTAAATCTAAATCCTCAATTCTATCTATTCATGATGCCTTCCAGCTGCCTTGATTTGGAAGATTGGCTTTTTTTTTTTTTTAATTAAGGGTATTTATCCTTCTTTTTCAAAGAGGACCTATGACAACCACCACAAGAAGCAGTTCTTCTATTTGAAAATGTTTCACAGTACAAACCTGTTTTTGAGTTACCTACAAATTTAACTTAAGTTATATTAACTTTAATTTTACTTTCTTAACATAGTGTGTATGGAGAGGTGTATGGAGAACATCTAAGAGAGAAGCCATTTTTTCAGTACTTGGCCATGTAAAACAACAAAAATGACTCATCTTTCATTTGCACATCCTCCAAACTATCCATATAAAAGGATGTTGGACCAAGAGTCAGGGTATGGCTTTGATATATTTCTGAATTTTTTAAAGTGGCGCTTATGGTCAATAGAAAGACACAAATTCACCTTCCATAGAGGAATGGAGGATGGAGTAAAAATCTCAAAACAAAAATTAAGTTCTCCCTTTACAAGCTAACACCATAAAACCAGTAGCAGTGCAAACTTCATGATCCACAATTCCCTTCTGTTTGTAGCTATTAGTTCCCTGATTTTGTATTGACTGTTATGGAAGTTAGTCTCTTTTTCTGCCCACATTTTGGGGCAAGGTTTGACAATACCAGATGTAATTTGTTGTTAGGTCTTCCTTTGCATCACCTGCTGTTTCTAGAATATTTAGTCTTCTACTTAACCCTTCTTCAAGCTTGAGTTTGAAAAGCTGATTTCTCAAAAGGATAGGTTATTTTAAGCTTATGTTAAAGTTAGTAAAATGAGCTTTTCTTCTTCTTCTTCTATCCTAAGGCTGCATTTAGGGCCAGCCGTAGGCAAAATCATTAAGGAAATGAAGTTTCTCTGCAGCATTTTCTCCTTTCCCCTGGGCACCTAAACTCAAAGAATTCAAAACTGTGCTACTGGAAGGGACTTTGAAAAACAGAAATTAGAGATGATCCAGCCTGGCATCATGGCTAAAGTGTTAGGCTTGGAGGAGAAAGGTTTCAGTTAAATTATTTCTCTGAAGCATTGTGTGACTATAGATAAATCATTTAATCTATGAGCCTCAGGCTCTTCATCTTTCAGAAAAAAAATAATACCTATAGAATCTCTGTTTTATGAGTCTTCTGGGCACAAATGAGTATTCGGATGCACTTACAATCTACTGGTCTAACATGAATGCTGAAATATGTAGAGTCTGAGTTAGCACCCTAGATACCTTAGAATCAGCCGGAGTCAGGATAAGCAAAAGTCCTTGGTCTTTATTCTTGGTCTTTAGTGGTAGAAGTGAAGGGAATGGACACAGGATCTCCATGACATCTCCTCTTGGTATCCCGCCCAAAAGTGAATCTGGCTAGTCTTATTCTACCTCCTAGTCCCTCCTACAATTCTCTGTATACACCACATGATTGGGCCAGCACAGAATAGTGGGGAGGGCAATTTTTCAAGCATATTCTAATAGAGTATTGCCCAATCAGTAATTAGTCTTAAGTGCTCGGTTGTCTAACTTCAGTGCAACAACTCAGAGTTTCAGCCCTTTACAGAAATACTTTCCAAATTTTAAATTCGGTGAACTACTTTACAAAACCCCACATAAATGGTGCAAAGTAAATAGAATGCTTGTCCTGGAGTCAGGAAGATTCATTTTCTTGAATTTAAATTTGGCTTCATATTGTGACCTTGAGCAAGTCATTTAACCTTGTTTATCTCAGTTTCCTCATCTGTAAAATGAGCTGCCATTTCATTGTCTCTGCCAACAAAAATCCAAATGAGATCATGAAGAGTTGTACACAAGTGAAGTTATTAAACAATAACAAGATAGGCTATGATCATGTGGGTTAGTAGTAGGTTGGGGTGGTAGAGGGTATGGTAGAAAAAGCTCTAAAAATTAAGAATATACCCAAAGAAGAATGAAGGAGTAAACATATGACTTGGGCCCTTTCCTAAAAATGGAAGTTTCAAGAGGAACTGACCAATCAGAGGAAGGGACTACAGACATGAAGTGCTCTTCTACCATGAGAACACTGCCAGGCCATAATGGAAAAAAGGAAATCTAGAGACAGGAGCAATTTGTGAAAGTGGCAAGGTATCAAATGTGGATTTAATGTCTTGGGGAAAACAAAAGAAACAAACACAACTCCCTGTGCTCATTCTCTGTTCTTTCAATAGCCCTGCATTATTCTCAATGCAAAGTCTCTCTTTGGTATCCAGGGATTGGTCTAAGAAGCATCTCTGAGCATCCTGAGGTCAATAGAATAAATGGGGTGGAACACGGTATAATGTGCTGAACTTGGAGGCAGGAAAAATTGTAAATCCTACTTAGACCTTAGACAAGTCATCTAAATTCTCTGCCACGGTTTACATCTCCAAATATTTCCAAATGCCTGAAAGAATAGTAGGAAAAATGTAATCATTAACATGCTATTAATGAGATCTTGGGGTCCTTAATTCGGGGTCTGTGAACTTATTTTTAATCTATTTTGATAACTTTAATTTAGTATAATTAATTTTCTTTGAAATACTTTGAATTTTATTTTATGCCTTCTCCATTATTCTTTGTTTATAAGTCAATAACATCTGATTTCATCATTCTAACAATTCAAGTCATAGAGGATTTCCTGAGGCTCACAGAGCTTAAAAAAACCTACTCAAATCCTACAGCAAATAAATGTCAGAGAATCTGAACCCAGTTATTCCTGACTACAGATTCAGTGCTCTACCTACTACATTATACCTTGCTGCCTCTCTTTCTTCTGAGTGCTAATGAATCATTTCCTTCTACTCAATAAATGGAACTCAAATTGCAGTTACTTCTAAGGATGATTTGGCAAAATTAATAAATTTAATGTAAATGTATTTAACTAAGTAATCATCCAGCACAGTATTTAGCTAACTAAATATGTCTCTCAAATGTCACTAATGGAATTAAAATAGTTCAGTTTTACATCTTAAAAGCTTCTACTTGCCATAGATTTGCTGGTATTTGTGGTAGATTTAAATTATGGTCCTTATGGAAAATTGCTTTAATATGCCATTGAATTCATAGACTTTTTAATATTTATTACAAAAGGAAAATTACTTGAGAAAAGCTGTTTATTCTCAGCATTAGATTCATATATAAGCTGTCTGATTTCTTTTCCTTAAGCAAATATTTATTAGCAATGATTTGTTAAGCAAAAGGAATTAGACAAGTAAGCATCAGTTTTGTTAGATTTCATTCCAAACTTTTAATAATTCTTACTCTTCAAGTGAGGTTCATCATGGGATGTTTATTGGTTATTCACCAATTTGAAAATGAAGGAAGGCATTTCTTTGGAGGGTTTGAAGCTTAAATATAGTGCCTGATTTCTTAAGAATTCAATTTAGAAAAGAGTTTAGTAATCGTGTGCTGTAGAAGACATAAGCAGTCTGTTGAAGCCTTGGGCCTATTTTCAGAATATCTTTAAATAAATAAAATAAAATACATAACATTAGAAAGCAGAATACTTATATCAACTTATAGTTGTCAAGCTATTTTAGGGGAAAAATTCACAAATCCCAAATTAAGAAGTCCTACCGAAATTATGAAAGTCTGATTAACTAAAGGCTAAAGAGTAAATTTTTCCTATTATTCTCTCAGGTATTTGGAAATATCATTGGAGATGGAGAGCTATAATGGCTAAAACATGATAGGAATATTGTAAGTGACTTGACCAGGCAGAATTTAAAAGCAAGTTTTCCTGCTTCCAAATCTAGCACATTGCAGTTTATGCTGTTCTGGCTCTCCTGGCCCCATGGTATTCAGAAATGGTTCTGGATACCAAAGAGACAACTATGCATTAAGAAATAGTGCAGTATAAATGAGAGAACAGAAAATGTGAGCACAGGGAGTTCTGTTTATTTGTTTTCCCCTAGACACCAAGTCTCCATATGCCCCCTTGCAACTTTCAGGCTCCTGACTCTAGATTTCCTCTCCATCATGACCTAGCAGTTTTCTCACAATGAAGGATTACTCTATGCTTATAACTTCTTACTTTGGTCAGTTTCTCATGGAATGCCCATTTTTAGGGAAGGATCAAGGTTAAACATGTTCATTTCTTTATTCTTTTATGGGCTCTACTCGACTGTCAAAATATCGTCCACATAACCTTACACTGCATTCATCCTTGGACATATATCACACCCTTTATCTTTCTTTTATGTGATATCTTCTCCCGGTAAGGGCAGAGCAATACAAGTATATATGGAATACTTTTACACACATGAGACAGACACACAAATTATTAAATAAAAGAAATCATTTGGACAAGTTTACTTAGAATTGGTTCTGACCTTTTAATAATTCTTACTCAAGTAAAGTTTATCATGGAATATGCTCATTGCTATCCATCAGTATGAAAATGGAAGAAGGCATTTCTTTCAAGGATGTGTGAGCCTTTACTGAACATAATTTCAGATTTCTTTAAAATTAAATCTAGAATGGAGATTTATAATCTTGTACTTGGAAGCATACATATGCATATACATACATGATATACATACACATGATACATACATGCACATATATGTATATAAACATTTATCTATATGTCAATCTCTGTATTCATCCGACTATCTAGTTTTTGTCAAATGGTAGTCATCTCTAGGGCCAGAAGGTAGAGGAGAGAGAAAGAAAAAAAGAGGAAGGAAGAAAAATAGGGGCAAAAAGGAACATTACCTGATAGCTTTGTTCTATATTTGGAGGAAATAGTAAGTTGGACATGGTTGATTTGCAGTTTCATTGCAGCCATCTTTTTATTCTGTTATGGAAAGGCTTGTTTTGTTTCATAAATTAAGAACAACTTTTTTTAAAGAATGCAAGCTTCTTGAAGGCCAGGCTTGTATTTTTTCCTTGTGTTTCAACCTTTAGCATAGTTCCTAGAACATAATGAATGCTTAATAAATGTTTATTATTATGTTCAGTGCTCCCATTTCAGTCACTTCTTTCGTAAAACCAGTTTCATTCTTCTTCCATGAACCAAATCATAAAACATTTGAAGACAGTCTCATAGTACACACACACACACACACACACACACACACACACACACACACACACTTTAAAAAAAAAAAAGCTAATTTTTTTTCATTTTTTTTCAAATGATTGTCTAATGACAAGATCGTAGACGGCACTAACTCAACTACTAGTCATTATTTGTAACTCATATTCTAAGTACAAAACCTTTATTCCCTGCAATTAAGTAATTCCAGAAATTCTGTCCTGTATCTGTTCCCAGAAATGCTTAAAAATAGATCCCAGAAGCAATAATTGATTTGAGATTGGATATTTCTTAAATGATATGCTGTCACTCTACTTGGATAATTATAACTAAATATAATTAAAATGGGCCCTGACACATTCATTGCAAAATGTTTTCCCTTGAATAATTAAAATTATTTGTATTATCATATCATGAATATTGGCTGCTAAGAGAGTAGGGTCCAAAGACATAGTATCTCAAGTAACTTTTCCCTGTTTACCATTTAAAGATAGCAATGTATTAAAATATTTGTCCTGAATAAATAGATAAGATAAATATTTTCAGGGATGTCTGTCTTCCAATAGACATGTGTGTTGACCCCCCCAGTCTCAAAATAGGTTTAGATCTGACAAAAATATGATATTTAGTCATGAAAATGTTTAAAATTCACTTTTTGGACACTTTTGCCTTCATACCACAGGCATATCCTTCCCACACCCAGTTGGAGGACAGCTCTTTTCCTAGTAGCTCTTAATTCTCTGTAAGTAAGAATACATCTTTAGGAATAAAATACACCTTTATCCATTTTTCCAGATAGTTCATAGAGTAATAGATCATTTCATCCATTTTACACATAAGGAAACTGAGTTCCAAGAGATAAAGAAAATCAAAGTCATCTAATTAGCAAATGGGGAAAAAAGGATTGGGGGTAGGGAGTGAGGGGAGGACCAGATCACTGCTTATCTGACTTTAAATCCAGTGCTCTTTGTTACAATTTTCCCTTTCTTGAAGAGAATCTACCCATCTAAAAGACACAGAGTTCCTTCCAAATTGGTTTTTCAATAAATTTAGTTGGACAAAAGTCTGACTTTTCATCCTCACAAACAGCCAATAAAATTGTGAAGGCAACTATATTATTCCCATTAATCCTTCTCTTTTTTCCAAAATAAATATTCCTAGTTCCTTCTATAGATCCTGATGAAGAATGATTATCAGCTTCTTCCCCTCATGGTTGGTAGTTTAGTGACAACGTAGCTGAGTCTGGAGTCAGGAAATCCTGGGCTCAAATCAAATCCCAGATACTTATTGTCTTTGTGATCTTGAACAATTCACTTGCCTCAGTTTACTCATTTGTGAATAATGATCATAATACACAGTTGGATTTTTTGCATTTGCAATTTGCATTTGCAAAATAAGATTGATGATAATCTATACCTCGATCAGTTTTTGTGAGGTTCAAATGAGAAAATACTTGTAAAAGCAACAGTACAACTTAGCACAGTGACTGGTACATAATAGTTACTATAAAAATATTCATTCCTTATAAACCACCCCAGGATGTACTCTTGTTCATAAATAACTTTTAGTAAATTGTGAGACTGAACAGAACACTCCAGATACTGTCTCATCTGGGCAGAACAAAGTCTCTTTTTCTGGATTCTGTGTTTCTATTAAGTGATAATTTTGAAAATTTTATTTTATGGAATATCTTCTGTTGTCATTTCATTTTCATTTGCCAGTACCTCTTGCTTCCTTTTTACAGACAAATTTTTAAAAATAGTGAACAATCTAATCTAACATTAAAAAAAAAAAAAACAAACTAGCAATGTACACTGCATTCCATGGTCTCTTAATTTGGCAAAGAAGGAAGTGAGGTGCCTTCTCCTATATCCATAATGGAGTCAAACTCAGTCATTATAATTCTAAAACATTCATTTTCCATTGTGCTTTTATTCTTCCCTAGATTTATAAGACTTGAGTTATTTGTGTATTTCTTTTTTGGTTCTGCTTCCATCATTTGCATAACTTCATATAAGTAGTCACATGTTTCTCTAAATTCGTTCTGTTCCTTATTTCACTCAGGAGAGTTGTTTTCTCTGACTTTTACAAATCATAACTTACTTAGACAAACATCAACCTTAACAGATATCTCTTTTATTTCTAGTACTTTGCTACTAATGCCACCTCAGTTTATATCAATTTTTTGGTTATGTTACACTACTGACTTATGAATTACTGCTGAACTGTATTTCTCAATCTATGGAAGGATTCTTTGAATTCATGTTCAGAATAATTTTTGTGACATTTAATAATGCTGCCACGATGGTGGAGAAAAGGCAGGGACTCTCCTAAGCTCTCCCTAAACCTCCATAAATAGTTGAAATAATGAATAAAATAATTCTATCGTGGCAAAAACCACAAAAAGATGGAGTGAAACAATTTTTCACCCAAGGCAACTTAGAAGATCAGTAGGAAAGTTTCGCTGTATCAGGGTGAGAGAGAATGCCGTCCATTGCAGGCAGCACCAGCACAGTCTTGGCCCCAGCAAATCAAGACAAGTTATTGGGAACGACTGAATCAGCAGCATTAAAGTTGGCTTCTGGAGCTCATAGTCAGGACAGTAAGAGTCAAAAACTGGTCAGAAGGAGATTACAGGAGTCACTTTGCTAGCACTACAGCATACTCAGTCTCAGGCCACAGTTTTGGATAACAGTCTCAAACCTAAAAGGAGCCACAATGGAGCAGGGACCTTCCTTATATTTCTATGTGAGAAGAGTGTTAGTAGTAATTTACAGACCAAAGTACAGGTTAGGAGAATTCTAAACACACTGAAAGATCATACCACCTTGGAAAAAGTGAAAACATACAAGTCCCTAGAAATATCTCTAAAAATAGTTACACAAAAGCCTTGAAGCTTGAAAAATGTAGAGACAGAGCTGTACTATAACAAAGAGTCAAAAGTCAAGTAATAGGCTAGGAAAATGAGCAAACAGCAGAAAATAAGAACTATGACTATGAAAGTTACTATGGTAACATGGAAGATTAAAATACACACTTAAAAAAGATAACCTCAAAGTACCAATATCCAAAGCCTTTGAGGGGAAAAACAAACAAACAAACAAAAAAAAAAAACTACTTGGTATCAGGCTATGGAGGAACTCAAAAAGAATTTTGAAAATCAATTGAAAGGACAAATTGTGAAGATAAATAAAATGAAAAATGGTCAGATGTTTGGTTAAAGGGCACACACACATATGCATACATACACACACACAAATATTGAAGAAAATAGCACCTTAAAAAGTATAGTCCAAATGGTAAAAGAGGTACAAAAAGCTAATGAGGTAAAGAATGCCTTAAAAAAGCAGAATTGACCAAATTAAAAAAAATTCACAGAAGAAAAAAATTCCTTAAAAAGTAGAAATGGATAAACGAAAGGGGGGTACAAAAGCTCACTGAAGAAAATAATTCCTTAAATGTTAGAAATGAGTGAATTAGTGCTAATGACTATAAGAAATCAAGAAACAATAAAACAAAATCAAAAGAATGAGAAAAATGATACTTGTAACTCATAAGAACTTTCTCATTATTAGGGTAGTTTGGAGTATATTTAGACAGAAGGCAAAAGTAATTGTTTAATATGAAGGAATAATATCAAAAAATAAAACTTATGGGTTGAGAAAGGAATGTACTAGGCAAAAGGGAAACAGAAGGATAGAATTTGGTAAATTATATCATATAAAGGGGAAGGTAAGGGAATTATCTTATAAAATGAAAGGGAAGGGGGGAGGGAGGAACACTGAGTGAACTACAGTCGTCAGAAAGAGTCAAAGAGGGAGTAATATGGAGACTCAATTGGGAATAAAAATCTACTTTACCATATATGAAAGTAGTAGGGAAGGGGATAAAAGAATGAAGGATAATAGAAGGAAATGAATATTTAAGGAGAAGATAGAAACAAAACACTTCAGAAGGGACAAGGTGTAGGGAGAGAAAGAATAAAATAAATAGGGAGGTGGAATTGGGTGGAAGGTAACAGAGTTAGCAATGGTAATATCTCTAATAAATATATTTTTTGAATGGCATTGGCTGCTCAATGCTGGCGGGATGCTGGATTCTTCAAGACAATGGTCTCATTTAGCCCTGGGACCAAACTATGGATCCATTTGGTCCCAGTAAATCTCTCCCTTTCAAATAAAATATTAAAAATTCTTTAAAAAAATAAATAAATATCTTTTTTTTTCCTCAAACATATATAGAACTGTATCAGATTTAATAAAAATAAGTGCTATTTCCCAACTGATAACTGACCTAAAACATATGAACAGTTTTCAATGAAGTAATCGAAGTTTACTATACTCTTATGGGAAAAAAAAAAGTTCTAATTCCCTATTAATTGGAGAGATGTAAATTAAAATAATTTACAGGCACTAACTCATAAGTAGATTTGCTAATAGGACAGAAAAGAAAAATGACAATATATGAGGATATATAGGGGAAATGAGATACTAATTCATTGTGACCTGATTTAACCATTCTGTAGAGAAATTTGGAACTACATCCAACAACTTATGAATCTGTATATATCATTTGAACTAGTTTATTATTACTAGTTCTATATTTCAACAGAGAATAAAAATAAAATGGAAAAGTACTTATATGTATAACACATTAATAATAGCTCTTTTCTGGGGGCAAAAATTGAAAATTGAAAAATATCTATTAATTGGGAGATGTTTGAACAAATTGTGATATGTGATTCTTATGAAATACCATCATTCTATAAGAAACCATGATTAGGGTTGCTCTCAAAAAAATCTAGAAAGACATACATGAGCTAATTCAAAGTGAAGTGTACTATGTATAAAGTCACAGCAATTAGATAAGTTGATCAGCTATGAATGGCTTAGATATTCTCAGGAATATGATACAAAAACTTTGAAGGACTTAAGACAAATACTATATATTCCCAAAGAAGGAATTGATAGTGTCTGAATATAGACTGAAGCATCCTTTTTGCTATTTTTTTCTCTTCATTTTGAGTGAAGGTTTATTGGGGGTTTTTTGGGGGGTTCTTTCACAACCTGACTAGTATGGAAATGTTTTATACGACTATTATATGTATAACCTTATCAAATAGCTTGCCTTTTGAATGAGAGGTCAGGTGGGTTGAATAAGGAAGAACGGAAAGAATTCAGAACTCTAATTTTAAAAAAATAATGATAAAATTTGCTTTTGCAGACTGTGTGTACCATTGACTCCATAATACCACTACTTGGTCTATTTCCAAAGAGAATAAAGTAAAAATAAAGAGCACATATGTATAAAATATTTATAGCAGTTCTTTTAGTGAGGGTACAAAGAATTGGACTCTGAAGGGATGCCCATCAGCAGAAGAAGAGCTAAACAAGGTATGATATATGAATATGATAGAATAGTATTGTGCTCTAAGAAATGATCAAAGTTATGGTTTTAGGGGAAAATGTGGAGACTTATATGAACTAATGCAAAATGAAGTGAGTGGAACTAGAAGAACATTATACATGTAACAATAATTTTATAATTATCAACTGTGAAATACTTATCTACTTTGATCAACACAGTCCAAAGTATTCATGATGGATACTTCTATCAATCTTCAGAGAGAGAATTAATTAACTATGAGTGCTTATTAGAGAATATTTTTCACTTCATTTTTCATGCTTTTTTAAGCAACATAGGTGACATAGAAACATTTTTTATGTGACTTTACACAAATAATTGATAACATTGCTTGCCTCCTCAGTGGATGCTGCAGGGGCTGAAAGGAAGGACAGAACTTGGAACTCAACATTTTAAAGAAGAAATGTTATAATTATTTTAAAGAATGTTGTATAGATAACAGTGCTCATGCTTTGGACTCAGCATCTAATTTATTATACTTCAAAGAGCATGTGCCTTTATCAAACTAATACTATCAATTTCTAATAGGTGCTAGCTAGCTCTAATTATCTGGGAGAATAAAACTATAAATTCTGCTTGCTATCACAGTTTTGTGCAGTGCCCATGAGAGGACTCTTTGCCCTTTCCCCTTACCATCTGCTAAGGCATTTACTTTCTATGCTATTTTGAAACTCTGATCTTGGCCATTAATGTGAATTCTATAATCCCTTGGTATCATAGGTTAGAAGGACTTTGATGTTTTACATAAATACATTCTTTCCTATCTGTATTTCTCTCTCTCTTCCTTTCTTCCTTCCTTTGGCTGTTCTTCTTCTTTCTTTCTTTCTTTCTTTCTTTCTTTCTTTCTTTCTTTCTTTCTTTCTTTCTTTCTTTCTTTCTTTCTTTCTTTCTTTCTTTCTTCCTTTCTTCCTTCCTTTGGCTGTTCTTTCTTTCTTTTCTTTCTTTCTTTCTCTCTTCCTTTCTTTCTTTCTTTCATTCTTTCTTTCTTTCTTTCTCTCTTCCTTTCTTCCTTCCTTTGGCTGTTCTTTGTTTCTTTTCTTTGTTTCTTTCTTTCTTTCTTTCTTTCTTTCTTTCTTTCTTTGTCTCTTTCTCTCTTTCTCTCTTTCTCTCTCTCTCTTTCTTTCTTTCTTTCTTTCTTTCTTTCTTTCTTTCTTTCTTTCTTTCTTTCTTTCTTTCTTTCTTTCTTTCTCTTTTTTCTTCCTTCCTTCATTTTTCCTTCCTTTTTCTTTCACTTCATTTCTTTCTTCCTTTATTTCTCTTTCTTTCGTTTTTTTGTCTTTTTCTTTCATTTTTTAATCTACTTCTCTATACTAGTATATTTGTCTTAGTTTCTTTATCGGTTTCTTCTCTCAAAGACATTCCTGTGAAATATGATAGTAATCAAGATGAATTCATAAAGCATACAATACAGTTTCCTCTGAAACAGTCTATTTATTCATTTCTTATGGCATGATAATACTCCATTACATTTACTGATTCTGCAATAAGATGAACAAACTTTTAAAGATTTACTAATAAACATTTTGGAGCAAGTGGAGACTTTTCTTCTTTTCTTGCTTTTCTTTGGGATATGGACCTTGTATTTGTCTTCCTGAGTCAAAAGACATGCAGTTTGATAATTTTGGAGGCACGTATCAAAAATGCTTTTTAGCACAAGTGATATTGTTAACAAATGCTTAATAGATTTTTTTCTTTATACAGTTATAACTCCATAATGACTACCACTGCCATATTCTACATAATACTAGTAGTCCCAACTCCCTAAGAAGTTAAGCAAAATGAGGCAACATGCTGACTACTACTGGCAATGAATGGTTTATACCATAGTTATAGTACTTTTACTGAGAAAGTAGGAGAAAAGGGAAACATGCTTTGCCATATGTTTCCTGAAGGTGCCTTTAAACACTAAATTAATAAGAATTCTGATGTCTTACAATATTGGGTAGTTTATATAATTATGGCCAATGACTAAATTATCCTCCTGGCTCTGCTATTTTATGCTATTTCTGTTCACAAGTTTTCCCAAATTTCCTTAAATTTTTTTCATATTTTTCAATTGTCAAGACAAAATATTTTGTTACTATGTAATTATAAAGTAATATATATTATATATATTATATAAGTATAAAAGACAGCACCACATAATACTTTAAGTTTTGCAAAATACTTGACAAATAATATTACTTTCCCTACAATCCCGGCTATAGGTGTTATTATTAATACCATTTTACAAATAAGGAAACCAAGGCATGCAGAAGTGAAGTGATTTTTCCAGGATCACAACTCGAGGCTGAAATTAAACAAAGGTCTTCCTGACTGCTGTGTTAGAGGAAGCTAAAGTGGGAACATGACCTATGACTCCACAGAAAAAAAATATTTAAACTACTTTGTGTTTTTTTATTTTTTATTTTTTTAATTATGCCTTTTTATTTTCAAAATTTATACATAATTTTTGACATAACCCCTATAAAATCATGTGTTGTAATTTTTGTTCCCTCCTCCCTCTCCCTTTCCCCGTAGTTGGCAAGTAATCCAACTTATGTTAAACATGTACAATTCTTTTATACATATTTCCACAAATATCATGGTACACACACATAAAAAATGAGATCCAAAAGGAAAAACAATGAGAAAGAAAACAAGATTCAAGCAAACAACAACAAAAAGAGTAAAATACTATGTTGTGGTCCATATTCAGTTTCCACTATTCTCTTGCTGGGTGTAGATGGCTTTCTTCATCACAGGACCATTGGAAGTGGTCTGAATCATCTCACTCATGACAAGAGCCATCTCCATCAGAATTGATCATTAAATAATCTTGCTGTTGCCCTATATAATGACCTCCTGGTTCTGTTCATTTCACTTAACATTATTTCATGTAAGCCTCTCCAGGCATATCTGAAATCATCCTGTTGATCATTTCTTATAGAACAATAATATCCCAAAACATTAATATATTATAATTTGTTCAGCCTTTCACCAATTGATGAGTGTCCACTCAGTTTCCATTTTCTTGCGACTACAAAAAGAGCTGTCACAAATATTTTTTCCATCTCCCTGGGGTCCATTTCCCTCCTTTATGATATCTTTAAAATACAATTCCAATATAAACATTGCTGGATCAAAGGCTATACAGAGTTAGATAGCCCTTTGGACATAATTCCAAATTACTCTCCAGAATAGTTGAATCAGTCATAACTCTATTACCCTGTATGATTGTCCCAGTTTTCCCAAACCCCTTTCAACGTTCATCATCTTTTCCTCAAAGTTGTCTTTATTTACACTTCTCTGATCAATGATGATTTAGAGCATGACTAGAAATGGTTTTAATTTCTTCATCTGAAAATTGCCTGTTCATATCATTTGAGATATCAATTTGAGAACTTATCAATTGGAGAATGTCTTGAATTCTTATAAATTTGAGACAATTCTCTCTATATTTTAGAAATGAGACCTTTATCAGAATCCTTTAATGTAAAAAATTTCCCAGTGTATTGTTTCACTTCTACACTTGTCTGCATTGATTTTGCTTGTACAAAATATAATCAAAAGTATAATTTTGCATTCAATAATGATGTACTCATGTTCTTTGGCCATAAATTCTGTCCTTCTGAGTTTGTGTCCAAGGGAGAACTAGAGACCATTATTGATCACAAAATAGAACATTTTGATTACACCAAATTAAAAAGTTTCTGCACAAACAAAACTAATGCAAACAAGATTAGAAGGGAAGTAACAAATTGGGAAAACATTTTTACAGTTAAAGGTTCTGATAAAGGCCTCATCTCCAAAATATACAGAGAATTGACTTTAATTTATAAGAAATCAAGCCATTCTCCAATTGATAAATGGTCAAAGGATATGAACAGACAATTTTCAGATGATGAAATTAAAACTATTTCCACTCATATGAAAGAGTGTTCCAAATCACTATTGATCAGAGAAATGCAAATTAAGACAACTCTGAGGTATCATTACACACCTGTCAGATTGGCTAAGATGACAGGAACAAATAACGATGAATGTTGGAGGGGCTGTGGGAAAACTGGGACACTGATGCATTGTTGGTGGAGTTGTGAAAGAATCCAACCATTCTGGAGAGCAATCTGGAATTATGCCCAAAAAGTTATCAAAATGTGCATACCCTTTGACCCAGCCATACTACTACTGGGCTTATATCCCAAGGAACTACTAAAGAAGGGAAAGGGTCCTGTATGTGCCAAAATGTTTGTGGCAGCCCTTTTCATAGTGGCTAGAAGCTGGAAGATGAATGGATGTCCATCAATTGGAGAATGGTTGGGTAAACTATGGTATATGAATGTTATGGAATATTATTGTTCTATAAGAAATGACCAACAGGAGAAATACAGAGAGGCTTGGAGAGACTTACATCAACTGATGCTGAGTGAAACGAGCAGAACCAGAAGATAATTATACACTTCAACAATGATACTGTACGAGGATGTATGCTGATGGAAGTGGATTTCTTCATAGAGAAGAGCTAATCCAATTCCAATTGATTAATGATGGACAGAACCAGCTACATCCAGAAAAGGAACACTGGGAAATGAATGTAAACTGTTATTTTTACCTTCTGAATCCAATTCTTCCTGTGCAACAAAAAATTTGGTTCTACACACATATATTGTATCTAGAATATACTGTAATATATTTAACATGTATAAGACTGCTTGCCATCTGGGGGAGGGGGTTGGGGGAGGAAGGGAAAAAAATCTGAATAGAAGTAAGTGCAAGGGATAATGTTGTAAAAAATTACCCATGCATATGTACTGTCAAAAAAAATGTTATAATTATAAAATAAAATAAAAATTAAAAAAAAATTCTGTCCTTCTCCACAGATCTGAGAGGTAAACTATCATTTGTTCTTCTAATTTGCTTATAATACCACTCTTTATATCCAAATCATGAACCCATTTCGATTTTACCTTGGCACAGGGTATTAGGTGTGGGTCATTGCCTAGTTTCTCCACACAATTTTCCCAGCAGGCTTTGCCAAATAGTGAGTTCTTATCCCAAATGAGGGGTCTTTGAATTTTTCAAACACTAGATTACTATAATCATTGACCATTTTGTCTTGTGAACTTAACCTATTTCACTGATCAACTACTTTATTTTTTAGTCAGTACCAAATGCTTTTGATGACTGCTGCTTTATAATATAATTTTAGATATGGTAAAGCTAGGCCAAATTATTTGCATTTTGTTTTAGTAATTCCCTTAAAATTATTTCCCTTTTGTTCTTCCAAATGAACTTTGTTATTATTTTTACTATCTCTGTGAAATAATTTAATGGGAGTTTGATTGGTATGGCACTGAATAAGTAAATTAATTTAGATAGTATTGTCATTCTTATTATATTAGCTCTGCTACACATGAACACTTGATATTCTCCCAAGAGATTAGATCTGGCTTTATTTGTGTGGAAAGTGTTTTGTCAAATATTTTATATAATCTACAGTTATTTTAAATGGAATTTTTCTTTGTATCTCCTATTGCTGGAATTTGTTGGTAATACATAAAATGTTGATGATTTATGTGGATTTATTTTGTATTCTGCAACTTTGCTAAAGTTGTGAATTTTTTCCAGTAATTTTGTAGTTGACTCTCTAAGGTTCTCTAAGTATACCATCATCTCTGAAAAGAATAATTTGGTTTCCTCCTATTCCAATTCCTTTCATCTATTTTTCTTCTTCTATTGTCAAAGCTAACATTTCTAATACAATATTAAATAGTAATTGTGATAGTGGGTAACCTTGTTTCACCCCTGATCTTACTGGGAATGATTGTAGTTTATCCCCATTACATCTGGTGCTTGCTGGTAGCTTTAAATAGATGCTATCGATCATTTTAAGGAAAATTTCATTTATTCCTACATTCTCTAGTGTTTTTAATAGAATGGGAGTTGGATTTTATTAAATGATTTTTCTGCATCTATTGAGATATCATTATGATTTTTGTTAGTTTGGTTTATTGATATAATCATTTATGCTAATAGTTTTCCTAATATTGAATCAGCCCTGCATTCCTGCCATAAATCCTACTTAATCATGGTGTATTATCCTGGGTATAACTTGCTGTAATCTCTTTACTAATATTTTATTTAAGATTTTTTCCTTAATATTCATTAGGGAAATTGGTCCATAATTTACTTTCTCTGTTTTGACCCTACCTGGCTTAGGAATCAGCACTATGTCTATGTAATAAAAGAATTTGGTATGATTCCTTCTTTCCCTATTTTTCCAAAGAGTTTGCATAATATTGTAAATAATTATTCTTTAAATGTTTGGTAGAAGTCACATGTCAATCCGTCTGGCCCTGGAGATTTATTTTTTCCTTAGGAAGTTGATTAATAGTTTGTTAATTTTTTTTTCTAAAATGGGACTATTTAAGTAATTTGATTCCTCCTCTATTATTGTGGGCAATCTATATTTTTGTAAATATTCATATATTTCATTTAGATTGGCATATTTATTAGCATAAAGTTGGGCAAAATAGTTCCTAATTATTGCTCCAGTTTCCTCTTCATTGGTGAAAAGTTCATCCTTTTTACTTTTGGTACTAACAATTTGATTTTCTTCTTTCCCTTTTCTGATAAATTTAACTAAAGGTTTATTTATTTTGTTGGTTTTTTCATTAAACTAGCTCTTTGTTTTGTTTATTAACTCAATAGTTTTTTTTTTTTTTTTTTTTTTTTTTTTTACTTTCAATTTTATTCATCTCCCTTTTGTTTTCAGAATTTCAAATTTGGTATTTATTTGGGGGGGGTTATTTGTTCTTTTTCTAGCTTTTTTAGTTGCATGCCCAGTTTATTGATCTCTTTATTTTATGCAAGTAAGAAACTAGAGATATAAAACTTCTCCTAAGAACTTCTTTGGCTGCAACTCATAAAATTTGGTACGCTGTCTCATTATTGTCATTCTCTTGGATGAAATTATTGATTGTGTCTATGATTTGTTGTTTCACCCATTCATTCTTCAGGATCAGATTATTTAGTTTCCAATTAATTTTTGGTCTATTTCCCAGGCTTTTTATTACATGTGATTCTTACGGCATCATGATCTGAAAAAGATGCATTTACTATTTCTGCCTTTCTGCATTTGATTTCGAGATTTTTATGGCCTAATAGTCAATTTTTGTATAGTTTCCATGAACTGCCAAGAAAATGTATCCTCATTTTTTGTTTCCATTCAATATTCTCCAAAGATATATCATATCTAACTTTTCTAAATTCTCTTTAGCTTTTTTTTTTTATTTGTCACAGTTTTATTTACCTAGTTCTAAGAGAGCAAGGTTGAGATTTCCCCACTAGAAAAGTTTTGCTGTCTATTTCTTCTTGCAGATCTCTTAACTTCTTCCCTAGAAATTTGGTTGTTAGGACCACTTATATGTTTAGTATTGATATTACTTCATTATATTTGATACCCTCTAGCAAAATGTATTTTCCTTCCTTATATCTTAATTAGATATATTTTTGCTTTTGCTTTCATCTAAAATCAGGATCACTACCCTTGATTTCTTTTGACTTCATCTGAAGCATAATAGATTCTGCTCCAGCCTTTTACCTTTACTCTGCATGTATCAGTCTTCTTTAAAAGTGTTTCTTGTAAATAACATATTATAAGATTCTGGCTATCCACTTCCATTTTATAAGAGAGTTCGTCCTATTCACATTCATAGTTAAAATGACAAATTCTGTATTTCCCACCATCTTATTTAACCCAAATTGTCCTGTCCCGCAGGACTCAGTCATTCGTGGGGAACCGAGGAGAACCCAGCCTGAAAGAGAACGGGCGAGAAAGAAGAGGGAGACCAAGCAGATTCTTGTCAAGGTCTCCCTTTATTGTTGGAAACAGCTCAAGTTATATAGGGTAGGGCTACGTGCGAACATGGGTATGGGGGGGCAGCAGGGGAGAAGGGACCTTCAAAGAGGGGGAGAAGAAACATCTGTGGTTTATTGTTCTTTCTGGTGCCCCAAGGCCGTTAAGCTTCAAGATGTCCTTCAAAGAGGGGGATGAGAAACATCCTGCTTCCTGGGGCCCCAAGGCCGTTCACAAGAAGAATGTGTTGATAGGAATGTGTTGATGACTTCTGACACCAAATTTTATTTTTCTCTTTCCTTTCCCTCTTCCTCTCCTCCCCAGCAGTTTGCTTCTGACCACCACCTCCCTCAAATAGCTCTCCTCCTTTAGAATCCCTCCTTCTTTCTTATACATTTGTCCTTATTCTATTTTCTCTTTTATCAGCCTTCCCCTTTCCTTTCCCCTTTCCCTCCAACTTTCCAAAGAGTGAGACAAGTTTCTCCATGGAGCCAAATATGTCTGATATTCTCTCTTTGAGCCAACTGTGATGAGAGTAAAATTCATACAATGTTCATCCCCCTCCCTTCTATCCCTCAATTATAATAAGTCTTTTTCTTTTCATGAGATGTAATTTCCCTCATTTTACATCCATTTTCCTCTTTTTCTAGTACAATTCCCTTTCAATTTCTGGTTTCTTTTTTTTATATTATCACAATAAAATCAAATTACATTTGCACTCTCTAAGTATACTGAGAACATAGATATAGTTCTCAAAAGTTCTTTCTTTACCTTTTAATGCTTCTCTTTATTTTAACATTTGGAGGACAAATTTTTTGTTCAGCTCTGGTCTTTTCATTAGAAATAAATGAAATTCAACTGTATCATCAAATGTCCATGTTCTTTCCTGAAAGATAATGCTCAATTTAGCTGGATATTGGATTCTTAGCTGCAATCCAAGTTCCTTTACCTTTCAAGGAATATCAGATACCAGACCCTTCAATCCTTTAAGCTGGAAGCTGCTAGTTCCTGGTTAATCCTAATTCTAGCTGCTCAATATTTTAATTATTTCTTTCTGGCCACTTGAAATTTTTTTTCCTTGTTCCCTAATAATTCTTAAATTTAGCTATGATATTCCTTGGAGTTTTCATTTTAGGTTCTCTTTCATGAGGTAATCTATGAATTTTTTCAATGACTAGTTTACCTTCTGGTTCTAGGACATCAGAGCAGTTTTCTATGAAGATTTCCCTGAAAGATAATGTCTAGGCTCTTTTTTCATCGTGATTTTCCCAAATAATCCTTAGATTGTCTTCTCTAAATCGATTTTTTTCAGTTCAGTAGTTTTTCCAGTGAGTTATTTTACATTTTCTTCTATTTTTTTTTCATTTTTGTGTTTTGTTTGAGTGATTATTGATGTCTCATTGAGTTATTCATTTTCATTTGTTCAGTTCTAATTTTTGGTGAATTTTCTTGTTACCTTTTTTTAGCTCCTTTTGTATGGAGACAATTGAATTTTTAAATGAGTGGTTTTGTTCAATGGATTTTTTTCCATTTCACAAATTTTGTTTTTCAAGGAATTGTTTTCTTTTTTTTTTTTATTTTGTCAAGTCTATTTTGTAAGGAGTGATATGCTTTTACCATTTGGTCTAGTCTATTTTGAAAGGAGTTATTTTCTTTTTCAATTTCACTAAGTTTATTTTTAAGGAATTTTCTTCAGATAATTTTTATGTTTCCTTTTCCAAACCCACTTGCAAAGTTCTCATTTCCTTTCTCTGTTTTTCTTCTTAGTTTCTTTTAAAGTATTCCAAGAGAATCTTGTGAGTTGAGAATCAATTCATATCACCCTTTTGGGCTTTATCTGTAAATATCTGCTTTTAGTGTCCCCAGGGTTTGAAATCTGTTTTTCTCTTTCTCCATAAAAACTATCTATGGATCAGGGCTCTTTTTGCTCATTTTTTAAAAGGTTGAGGTCTGCTTTTAGGGCAAAGGGAAGATTGTCCAGGCTCCCTTTACAACTGAAGTGGATGCACTAGGTTGGTGCTGATTACTTTTGGTGCTAGGGGGGAATAGCCAAGTTCCATGTTATTCTGGAGTTTAGGGGCTCACTATTTGCCTTTTATATTTGTATTTGATTCTACGATCTACTGAGCTCTTGGCTTGAAAACAGGACAGAGGAGGAAATATTGGCATAGATTCCTCTGGTTATATTCCCTGGCTGGTAGGAAGCCCTGCACTCACCTGTACTTAGCCCCTCCCTCCATACCCTATTGTACCAAACGGTTTCTGAAGTTCTTCTAAAATATCTTCTGCTGGAATTTTGTTACTCCGAAACATTTGTGAGTTTATCGCTCCAAAACCAATTCAGAGGCTTGATTTAGTCTTGATTTGAGGGATATCAGGGAGAGCTCAAATAAAGACATACCTCCTCTCTGGAATGTTGGCTCTGCCCCCTTACCTACTTTGAATGAATGTAAAAAGCAAGAGAAGCTATAATGATTCTTTGGGAGAAATTGAACATGATCATGAACAATCCTGACACTATGCCTCCTTTATTCTTTTTCTATATAATACATGAAGTGTTCACAAAGTTAATTGTAAGCTGGGTGTTCACAGTTAATTTATCCTGCTCTCACACTGGAAAAGTAGTTTCTTATGAGTAAATTCCCTTAAACAATCCAATTAATTGAATTAGCCTTAATGAAACTTATTAATAACTTTCTTTGGTATCTCAATATTCTCTCAGAGGGTATGTCACCCTACAATTGACATAATTAAAGTAATATATTCTGTCCCCATACAACTCTAGGACCAGAGAGCTTTTTATTGTTCCACCTAGCTGTCCCTGAAACTTTGCCATGAGTTTTACTATTGTCTGCTTGATGGGAATCCATTTTATTTCCAATTCTTTCCTATCACAGTATTGTGTCTATTGTTAGTGTTTTTGTTGTTGTACTATTATCTTATTAAGGAATCTTCACTTCTGACTTTGATATCTTTGGAGAATATGACATAATGATTCACGATCCACTGATAACTACCCTTCTTGTAAAACCTTCATCATCTGCAGTGTTCTTTAATACTACCACTTTGTGTCACTATTTCTTTTTCTTATTTGTTTTCTTATTTCATAAGATCATAGATTTAGAGCTGAAAGGTCATCAAGCCTATCCCCTCTTGGAGAGATGATGAAACAAGACAAAGAAGCCACAGAAGTGGCCTTTAAAGTTAGAAAATATCTGAGTCAGGATTTAAACATAAGACTTTTTATTCCAAATCAAAACACCATCTCTGTATCTATACAGGAAAATATCCATGTTACATGGTCTTCATTCCCTTAACATTTTTTTATTTAGTTATTCATAATATTTAAATTTCTCTGCACTTTTAATACTGCAACAATTTGGCAGACAATTGAAAAGTAGAT
Organism: Sminthopsis crassicaudata; assembly: GCF_048593235.1. Taxonomy (NCBI): domain Eukaryota; kingdom Metazoa; phylum Chordata; class Mammalia; order Dasyuromorphia; family Dasyuridae; genus Sminthopsis; species Sminthopsis crassicaudata. Next base: position 213,905,528 of record NC_133622.1, on the reverse strand, counting down.
CTTCATATATAAACACTTGAAATGTAGAAACAGAAGTCTTCTGAGTAGGAGAAGGAAGAAAAATGTAGGATTATTACTAGACTTGAGGGATATTGCTTATTTAGAAAATGTGATTTGAAATTGGAAGGAATTGGAGCAGGTGATGAGGACAAAGAAAAAATGACTTGGAAGGTATTTGGAAAACATAATAAGTAGTAAATGGAGAGCAGTAAGCTAGGAGCCATGACTTGTTTAGAAGAATGTGGAAAAAAATAATGATGAAAGCTACTGATAAATGAGGAATAAATGAAAATGGAGAGGAAAAGGTCACTCAATTTGACATTGAAAAAGTCATTGATAATCATTGAGAAAGTTGTTACAATAGGGTTATGACAATGGAGGTTAGACAGCAAAGAACTAAAGAATGAGCAAGTTTCACCACATAGATACAAAAATATGTAGAGTAGTTTTTTCTGGTAGAGGAAGAAAAACTGATAATTATGGAGATATTAATTAGGGAAAGGTCAAACATATTTGTAAATGAATTAACTATAAGAATGTTGGTCTGGTATTATCTCTTAGCAAAATTCTAAAACATATAATTAAAAAGGTGTATCTGATGAACCCTTAAAAAAGAAGCAATGTGCTAAGAAAAAGTCATGCTAAACTTATTAACTTATTCTTTTCTTTTCCCATGGCTTTTGGTAGTCTCTTTTGAGAAACTTTCTCAAAATATTCTTAAGGGTAAGGAAAAATGCTTCCTGGATAATTGTATAGTTTGCTCGATTCAGAACTACCCAAATGACAAGAGAGAATGACAGTGATGGCTGACAATGGCAGGCCCTCAGCCCAGAGCAACACCTCTACTCAAACATGTCTCCTTTGGGCTCCCTTTTTCATGAGCCTGTTCAAACTGATTTCATCACATTGCTCAGCATGAGACATTTAAATAATACTTGGTGAAATGGGATGCTAATGATTAATGAGTATATGTAAATAAGAATCACATAAGATAAGAAGTTATGGGTAAATTGTAATGTTCACCATTAAAAGGGACTTACATACAAGTATTATCAATTTAGAGTATTTCCTGAGCAGAACAATTAAGAGAATGATTGAACTTCAAATCTTACCATAACAGAATGAATTGAAGAAAATGACAGTGGTTACTGGAGCAGAGAATAAATCAATTAAAAAATATGTATTGAACAATATATAAAGTGATAGAAAGTAGCTGTGCATATACAAATGTGTGTGGATAGATATATGTGTTAATGTATACATGTATGTACATAGACACAGATACATATGTGTAAATGTATACATATATATAATCATTATATGATATTTTCACTGATTTAGTCTCTACTCCAGCATATATCCCTGCTTTTTCCAGTTGATATATGTGTATACATACACACAGAGATACATACATACACACATACATACACACACACACACACACACACACATATATATATATATATATACGCCAGCTAGGTAATACAATGGATAAGGCACTGGGTTTATAGTTAGAAAGATCTAAATTCAAATAAGATACTAACTTAGTGATTCTGGAAAAATTACTTAATCTTGTTTGCCTTAATTTTATCATGTATAAAATGAACTATAGTTAGAAACAGCAAATCACTCTAGTATTTTTGCCAAAACAAAAACAAAAACAAAAACAAAAAAACAACAACATGGACAATCTCATTCACAAGATCATGAAGATTCAGGCAAGATAGAATGGCTGAACAATAAATAAAATATATGTGTGTATATACATATTTACACATATATATGCATTTCTGGACCTCGTGTATATGCACATAAATACATAAATGAATACATATACAAGACAGTCACTACCCTCAAAGAGTAACATTTTTTTTTTTAGAAGAGAGCACATACAGGGGACTAGTGTCCAATGAGGAAGATAGAAATATCCTTTTCTAGAATAATAATATTCATTTGATCATTGTTCTCAAAATTAGAATTGGAAAGGGTAAAGGGAGTGGTTCTCTTGCAGAGACATGGAAATGTCAAAGAAGCAAGAGCTCATTCCTGGGTCCAAGTGAGATAAGGTCAAAGCTAACCAATCAGAGCCCAAGATCTTAGGAGAGAGCACCAAGTTAGTTGAGGAAGAGAGTAAAGATGGTTTAGAAAAGAAGTAGTACTAATATAACTAATCATATTAGTTGAAATAGGCAAATTAGAGAAAACTGTTTTTGATAATTGAAACCTTCCAGGCACATACTGGCCCATCTTGCAAGGCAATGATTTCTCTAATAAACAAGTCTTCTCACAGAGACCGGATAATAGCTACTTAGGACTGTTGTAGATGTTTCATTTATGAGCTGGACTTCTATGATGCTGTCCTGTTCTGAAACTGAATTATTCTGTGACATGTGGTCCATATTACTAGTTCTCTCCACATAAGGGACAGTCAGCATACTCTATTAACATTAAATAAAGTTCGTGATGAATCAAGAAAGAGACAATTTTCTTTTGATTTGCACCTGTGGACTTCCCAGATTCCCAGATGATGTGGGAAAGGCAATTAAATGGGAAGGAAAGCTCTGAAACTTCTTAATGGTGGATTCTGTGCAGCTTCCAGCTGCCAGCCATTGAAATTGGGGCAGACAACTTACTGTAAATTTCATGATTTTCCTAACATTACTTAACAGCAACTCAGTCACTATTAGTCTTTGGAAATCAGTGAAGTTGTAGTCATCCAGTAAATGTAAGGAACTCACTTTAAATTGATGGCATCTCAAGGGAGAAATGTTGCCTGCCAGGAATCGCTCCATTGACATTTTGAGACTCAGGGGAGGTCAAAGAATAGGCCGCCATTCAGTGCCTCCTATGGATCTCCTAATGCAGCATATGCCCCTGCTGTCCTGTCATGTTACCTGCCAAAGATAAAAGCTCTCCCTTGTGCCTTGCCTCAGTCATGTTCAGTGTTCTTTGAATTTCAGATGTGAGAGGAGACAAGCACAGCAGTGTATAATGACTATGAGGCTGAAAATGTTTCTGAAATTTCCATTATAGCCATAGTGATTAGAAAAGCAGAGTGATGAAGAAAAGAAGGTCAGAGGAGTTGAAGGATATTTTTCCCCCTTCCTTCCTTCCTTTCTTTTTTTTTTTTAAGGAAATGAACATTGACTGATGAAGTTTCAGCATTGAGCTTTTTTGTTATTGTTGTTATTTGCTGACACTTTAGAGTGTTTCCAAATATCTTATTGAACAGGAAATTATTTGTTTATTGATTTAGGAAGAATTTCAGAATCAGCTGTCTGTGTGGTTTAATACCAGGCATTATCTAGAGCAAGATTCTATTCAACATCAGATTAGAAGAAAGGATAAAGAGAATTCTGTATGCCATTATGGATGGTTCCAAGCTGATATATTCAAACAAGCCATCAATGCTGAAAAATGGGAACCAGAAGAAGGAAAAGATATTGACCTTGATTTTAATAGCTTTAATTCAGTCACTATAATGAGGAGGCTAAAAGGGCCCAGAAATTGTCATAGGCAGCACATGCTTTATCTCTTTATGAGGCACAGAAACACAGCAAGTATAGTTATCACTGATTTAAAATATAAACTGAGATTTAAATTTTGACATCTAAAATTTTTCCAAAATTTCAAGGATTCAAAAAGATTTTCAAACTTTAATAATCAAATTATATTGATATTATTGAAAAATATTCAATCTCATTAATAATCAAAGAAATATTAATTAAACCAATTCTAAAGTAACATGTTATGCTAACCAAATTGTCAGAAAAAATACATTTATTGATTACAAGTAGAATTGTAATCTGATAAAAATAATTTCATAGAGTAGCCTGGCAAAATGCAGTAAAAAGTTACAAAAATAACTTCACCTTTGATTTATTGATTTCATTTTATAGGAGTATATTATATCCTAAAAAATTTCTAAGAGCTATCTATGCAAATAGTCTTCATAATAGCATTATTTGTATTTTTTTTCAAGAAGAAACATAAATGTTCATCTCGAGGAGAATAATTAAATGAACTTTAGAATGTTATTGTATAAAATTATTATAAATAAAATACAATTAAATTAAGGTTTCCAAGTAGTAATAATATAAGGAAAATGAGTGATACAATATGAAAATTTAAAAAATCAGAACTGAGTGGAAGACACAAGATGACCATGTAATGTTTTTTTTAACAAAGGAAAGCCCCAACAAAACTCTGTCCAATAATGCTCTGATTACCCATGTCAATAAGATAAATCAAGGAAGTTTATATGATTTCCAAAGATATTAGTCAATGGTATAAAGGAGGTCTCATGATATTGTACCGATAGCACCAAATTCGAGATCTTTACAGGTCAGTAACAGCATTTAGAAGTCCTTCTCAAATATCCATAGTTATTCAAAGGAGATCTTTATAATAATTCATAGAGGGGAAAAATAAATGAATGGAAGATATCTAATTCTCAGACATGTGGTTCCAAGGTCAATCCATTGAATTTGGATGTACGTATACATATCAGAGATAAGTGTAACACTTCTTACAAGAAAACTTTCTTAATTTCCCCAAGATTTTAGTGCATCCCTGCACTCAAAACACCTAACACATACCTTTTTTATAGTTTTTCTTACTATTTTTACAGATTGTTTCCCAATACAATTAAAGGTCCTCAAGGGCAGAAAATGTTTCATTTTGTCCTCTGTAACCTTTACTGCATATGTATGGTGGTGGTGTTCTGAGTTTGCTAAGAGGACCAATGACATTATAGGATGATATCTGAATTCATGAGTTAATTGAATTTAGTAAAGGCAAAGGTGCACAAAGTCACTGGCTTCAGTCACTCTTCCAGAATCACTGAAGTTCAGTGGCAGGAAAAATTCAACACAGCCTGGGTAATGGTCCAAACTGCCCTGGATGAATTTAGCATCTTCACTGTCCAATTTTTAAGTGTTCCACAGCATCTGCTTTAGCCATCTGCATAGCCACTGGATCACGTTGTTCTGATCCATCTATTCCTGGACAGGGATCCAGGAAGTCTTGCTTGGCTTAGACTTCCCCTTAAGTCACTGAGAGGTCTGAGACCTGTTCATTACCCTCAACCTAGTTTCACCCATCTGCCAGGATGGTTTACCAGAATGTGTGTGCTATAGCTGTGCATGCTATAGATCCTTAGCATTACAGGTGAGAGGTGCTAGTTCTCCTATGTATGGTAATATCAATATATGGTAAGCACTAAAGAAATGACTGTTTGATTTCTAAATCTTGAACAGGAACTGTAGATAGACCCCAGAATTGGAGCCAATATAAGAGGAAGTAAACAGATTACAGTGCATTTGGGGAAAGCACACTGTACTTTTAATGATGCTTCATATTGGCATAAATAGAATTCATACAGACATAACCTTTACAACACATAGTCACAGAGAAGTCCATGGGTCCCTGAAGTGTTAAGCAACTTGTCCAATCATCCAGACAGTATGCGTCAGAGGGAGAACTTCAACCTAAACTCTTCTTGACTCCAAGCCCAGGATTACAAGCTTGATAACCTGAAAATTCCTCACAGTAAAGGTTACTTCATTTTTTTTGTCTTTGTATCCCCTAAAATATAGTACAGTGATTGATATAAAGTTGGGACTTATCAAATACTTATTTTTTGATCACACACACATTTCCCAATTCTGAAGTACGTAAGAATAAGAACTATTCTTTTTTTGTATTTGTATCTCATGTACCTAGTAGAGTTTATGGCACACAGCAGGCACTTCATAAATACTTTTTTTAAATGATTGATGAGAAAGGTTCCTCTATTGATTCATATCTTTAGTACCCCTGCATCTTTTAGTTTTAGAAAGCTTTCTGAAGCACAGGTGTCAAACTAAACAGGTAGAACAAGATTTAAATGCAATTGAGAAATGTTCAACACCATAAAGAAAGATATAACAGATAATTTCAGTGATTTTCTATGTCAGTCTACAGCTTTCAGGTATCTATTTCAATTTGAATTTGATAACACTGTTCGAGAAGTTGAGAGGGTGATTTGATTAAGGTCATCCACTCAGTATGTCAGAAGGGAGACTAAAATTTTCCTAGTTCCAAGTCCAACTCTGTAATAATAACATGCTGCTTTTCTACTAATTTATTAACTCTCTTTCAAATGCTCTTACTGAACTTGTTTTAGTTGTTAAAAGTCATTTGTTTCTAAGTATTCATTAATGATTTCTTGAATAATATGCTTTAGACTTTTCTGAGGTTTGAAAGTCTTGCTGACCTAGAATTAAATGAATCATTTATCTCGCTGTCTTTGACAATGGGGACAACATTATTTCATTTCCAGTCCTGAGTGAACTTTTCCATTCTCCATTTTGCAAAAGTTTTCAAAAGTGTTCAGCAGTCATAACTGTCCATTCTTTTAGTACCTTGTGATACTGACCACCTGGGACTGGTAGTATGAATTTATAGAAGGCAGATAGCTACACTTTAAGTATCTCTTCATTTATATCAGGATGAAATTCCAATATTAATTCTTTTCTTCTTTGTTTTTCTGTCATTCTCAGCCTAAAACCATTGATGAATGAGTGACATAATCAGATTATCAATTTTTAAAACTGGACCTAGGAATCTAGTATTGACGTAGTAGAGAACTCCAGATAAAGAAGAAAGAAACAAGTATTTGTTAAATATCTCCTCTGTCTCAGACTCTGGTCTAAGTATTTTTACAAATATTATTCCATTTGATCCTAACAACAACCCTGGGAGGTAGGTGCTATTATTATTGTCATTTCATAGTTGAGGAAACTGAGGCAGATGGCAATTAAGTGCCTTGCCCTGGTGACAAGATGAGCGTAAAAGGATAGATTGACAACAGGTCCATATTTCTATCTGCTGTGACACACAGTTATCTCTAAAGCCTCTCAACAAATGCAGGTCAGAGCTTATTCTTAAAGAATTTATTAAAGGGCACTAAGAAATTAAGTGATCTATCTAAGGTCACAGAACAAGTATGTGTCAGAGATTTAAAGTGAAATCAGATCTTCCTTTCTCTGAAGTCAGGTCTCCCATTATCACAGAATTTGAGAATTTAAAGAAACCTCAGGAACGATATAGAATACCCTTTCCCCCAAAAAATATAATGCCTGTTGCTATTTATTAGACAAATAGTTTTTCAGTAATTCCCACATAAATTCAGGGCAATTCGATGAAAAATAAATCTAGTAGAGCCTGAGGACCTGAGTTCAAATTTCAACCCTGCTCCTTACTCTCTCTCTAATAGACATATTACTTCTTTCTCTATTAACATCAGATTCCTCATCAATAAAATGGGAGGCTAGGACCAGATGACCCTGAAAATACCTTATAGTTCTAATATCCCATGAAACTTGAGTACAGTATATTTCCAAAGATTAAATCATGCTGTCCATAATGACACATTAAATATAATGAAGTCAAAAAGAATAACAAGATGAAATGACAATAACTACATTTCAGAGATCATTAGTCTGCAACAATTCATCTTCTTAAAACATCCAAATCAGCTAAACCAAAGCACCAGTAAAGGGGAAACTCATTCGTAACTCTAACAGCACAAAATTTTTGAAATTGTGTTTGCACGATATTCTGTAAACAAAACCAGAGAATATTAGTTTATTTCCATTTAGATAGAATTCAGGTTAATCCAGCAATGTTTCTCCATAATCATGTTTAAAAAACACTAGTTTTACATAAGAATAAACATATTACCTGTAGAAATAAGAGTCTCCTCAAATCTTCATGGGATTAAAGTAAGTACAATTAAACAAAATTCACCTTCTTAGATATCTACTAAATGCAATCACTCTCCTTAGATAGTACAAGGATTATAATTATGAAAATTTCCAGTCCTTGCCTAAAAGGCTTTATCATTCTTGGGATAAGGGGAAAAAAAAAACATCAACAAGTCAGCACAAGAATCCTCTGTACCTCTGAGAGGGTCTAGTTTTCCCACCTAATAAATAGTTCTTTGGATGAACTTATGCAATTCATCTGTTAATTGTATGCATCAAAAATACCAAGGAGTTGCCTTAAAATTTCAAAGGGCTTACATTCTTAGAGAATGTGATTTTCTGTTTCCCTCAACATCAATCTTCTTTTCTCTGATCCTCATACAGTAACATCTCTCCTTATGTGAGACTGATACTATATAACTCTTGCTTTGCATTTATATAAACCCTCAATGGAAAATCTGTCTAAAATTTCAGAAGTCTTCTACTTAATGTTTCTGGAAAAGCAATTTATATATATACACACACATATATATATATATACACACACATATATATACATATATAATATATATATAGTTATATAGTAATATAGTTATATAGTTGTAGTTATAATTATAGTTGTGTAAAATATATATCATTATATTATATAAAAATATATATATGTGTGTGTGTGTGTGTGTGTGTGTGTGTGTGTGTGTGTGTGTATACACTGAGATCATCTTTCTCATTGCCAGTACATAGTATCATGTAGTTCAAGGATAAAGGATTCTTGAGCTCAATTAGTGCAAATTCCTTATTTTTCAGGTGACAAAAGAAATGGAGATTAAGGGACTTTTCCAAGGTGACAAAGAAAGTAAATGTCTAAGACAGGATTTGAATGTTAGTCCTTTACTTTTTCCCTTCATTTCTGTCTAAGCAAGTCCTCAATTAAATCTTCTATCTTATGCTTTTTACTACTTATGGTATGCTGAAGTGAGCCTCTGCCTGCATGTATATTACCAATTTGTGAATTTTAATTCCTCCAGGATTATAACTTTCTGGGTCATTTGGATAGTCCTGTTAAGGGAATAGGTTTTGGTAGAGACAAAGACTTTGAAATAATTAACTACACTATCCACTTTTCTAAATAACATCCAGATATTTTATTTTGCTAATTAAACTTTGCCCTAGGTCATCATATACTTATAGCACTTAGACAAGGTCAGATAATGTAAATAAACATAGGCAAGAATAAATAGATAGAAGGAAGCATGTTACTATAGACAGAAGTATGCATGTAGATAAAAAAGTTAGAGATTATTAATATGGATAGAAATATAGGTTTTATTGAACAAAACTCAATTTGATATACTATAGCTACAACTGTAGTTACAGAATCAAAGTAAGAGGCAGATATAAATATAATGACTTAGAGACAGATGGAATAATTCAATAGATTTCCTACCCAGAAGCCTGAGGTAGAATTGCAATGAGTTTTTCCATTGGGGCTTGTTAAATTCACATTTTTAAAATAATTATAGAGTTCATGAATGGGACTTTTCAGTAATCTGGGCCTTGACACAATTAGAAAATTACATCAATGAATATTTGGAAAGTTATTTGGAAAACTCTTTAAATTATTAATCAGTAGGGAAAGGTTCTACTTTCCTGGGTAGAGGACATCTTCCTTGACACCTGAGAATATCTTCATAGAGCATACCATATCTAATCCCATTTTGCATCTTGCTTAATGTCAATGATGTCTATGGTTGTGTCTGTCCCAGAAACTACTATAATTTCTATATGTGCATGGTAGCAATGCTGCCATTGTTAATGGATACTCCATGTCTTATTTATTAATCAGATAGCTTAGCAGAAGGAAACAAGGTGGATTGCACAGAATTCCTGATTTTGAATCAAAAACAGCCATGTGACCAGTCTCTAAATCCCAGTTTGCTCAAATGTAATTATGGACTAAGATGTTATACAGATACTAACTGTGTAACCTGTGGCAGGTGAAAGATGAAGAGGAAACAAAAGTTCAAGTTGATGAGCATATCCATTTATTAAGCAATACATGCCAATTATCTAACATATCAGTACCAGTCGTTCCTCAACTTTGGCACTGAATGCAAAGATTTTTATACATTAAAAACAATAAATAAAAAAGCCCACGTAACCAAAAGGTAATTTTATTTAGTCAATCTAATTTTAATGGAGGAAAAATTGGGGACTTTCCAACTTGGGAGGTGAAGCATTAACAGGTACAATTCCCTGAATTCAGGAAAAGAGGTGTCCCATTCCCCTCAAATATCCCCCTCAAAGAACATGAAAACAATAATTCATTAATAAGTATGGGGACAGGTTTCAGATAAGACATATGGGTTGCTTGAGATGTGTTAACTGTGAGAAAACTTTTTGCATCAATCTTTGAATCTGACTGTGTTTTCTGGTCAGCATTACCTACATCTTTAATTAAGGGTCTCTAAGCAAAAATAGGGGTGGTCCAGCTTCCCAGCCTTGCAGAACTAGGCTGAAATAATATAATAAAATTTTCTCACAATTCACACAATTAAAGTTTTCCACAAGAAAGAAATTGGAATAGATCCATACATAACTGAATAGAAAGGAAACCGAGTTAGTTAAATCATAAGATGTAGATAGTGTGGCTCAATCGAGTCCTACTACGATTTGCTGCTCCCATCCCCTCAATTTCCTCAGAACAGACGCAGGCCATAAAATTTCTCTCAACTTTTCTTTCCTCAACTCTGAAATGAATTTAATTCTAGAATCTACCTCACAGAATTGTAATGATCAAATAAGATTTAGAATTGTGTAAAGTATCTTGTAAACTTTACAGCACTATATGAATTCAACAATCATCTCAGAAGGACTATTAAGCTCAAATGAATTAAATGCATACAAAGCATTGCCTACTTTAGAACTAAATTCAGTTATTACTAGTAGGCGATCACTAAAGCTTTATCTATATGGTGCTGGCTGCTTACAGGCTCACAAAAACATAATAAAACCTTCTATTGAGTTAAAATATTTGGGGGCTACTGAGTATTCTGGGACTTAAATGATACATCTTGCTATGAAAGGCCAGAAGAATGGATGCTTAGACATTCAGAACAGAGAGAATAGTTGCTATGGCAGGCTAGGTACCCGAGGGGATAGAGGTTAACTGAGAGAAAATGAGCAATAAAAGGTATTATCAACCTGAAATGCCAGAAAAAGGGTGGTCTTTCATCCCTGATCTATTCAAAGCACCACATTCTCTGCTGGGGGCATGAGATTTGTCATGTCAGATAAAATGCTAGAGTCTAGCTTCATTATAACCCATGTTCAAAGAACTATTTACCAGTTAGCACTAACCCAAAACAAGCTTTTCTCCTTCTCTCTGCTCCTCTCCTTTACAGTACCCATAGAAATCTTGAATATCTCCATTTCCCAGATGACATATCTGAAGCTCAGAAAAGTCACATTAGATTCCAAGGGTCATCGAGCTGGGTACTCTTATTATCTCCACTTTACACTTGAGGAAATTAAAGAAAGCAGAGGTTAAATAATCTGTCCAGTAACTTGTCCAGAGTCTCACAGACAGGAAGCACCTGAGGCTATATTAGAATTTAAGACTTCCTAACTACAGACCCAGTGCTTTATCTACAATACCAATTAACAAACATTTATTCTTTATTTCTCTTTGTAAGTTTCTGGAGGTGAAAAAACCATAAATGAAAAAAAAATGTACTCTCAAGGAATTGAAAAGATTTGGGCATTCATATGTCATGGTGGATAGAACATTTGACCTGTTATTAGGAGCTCAGCAACCTGAGTTCAAATCCAGGCTCAAAAATTTCCCCTTACTCATTGATTAGTTTGAGACCTGGTGGTTATTCTCAACGTGGTTTAGTACACTTGTCAAGACAGTTTATCAGGGTGTGCCTGCTGTGTATGTCATATCTTCTTGGAGCCACAGGTGAGACTCAGGTGAATCAGGTGTTCCCTGAACATCTCATATATAACAGAGATCTTAAATAGCAGAGTTGAGAAGGAAGATTTTTATTAAGAGGGGTAACTTCATTGAGTCTTATAGGTAAAAGATTTAATTTCAATTTTTTTTTTTGTGGGAGGATCCACCATGCTTTATTAAAACTAATTTTTATTGCATTGTAATCTGAAAAAAATACATTTACTATTTAGGCTTTCCTGAATTTTGGAGAGGTTTTTATATCCTAATACATATCAACTTTGAGAAGGTGCCATATACAACTTTTAAAAAGTATACATGTTTCTAGTTTTGAGAGATGAATATTGATGTCCTCCAACTTGTACAGTTTTATGGTCTACTTCTTCTGGTAATTCATTTAATTTTTAAATTTTTTGATGTTGTGTACATTTATGGCAGTGGGATAAGGTGTGAAGATTAATAGGAAAAGGATAAAGAATGAGGGAAATGGTGGCATAGAATAAGATGGGGCATACAAGGATAATACAATTAATTATATAGATTGGAATGGGTGTAGAGTTGTGGGGAAAGTTGGGGAAGAAGTTAAGGAAGGATAGGTTAGGTTAAAAAAAAAAAAGCAAGTTTAAGGAGTAGAACTAAAGTCCAAGTATTAGCAGGAAGAAGAAATAAGATATATATGCAAACACAATAATGAAGATCAGGAGTAGAATTTATTAGAAAAAAATAGAGCTGGTAATCATTGATCTCAGAAAAAAATCAAAAGCTTCAATCAAGAGAGAAATCTACATTAAATGTCAATCATGTTAATATTGTTTTGGATGCATATTTACATATGTATAAATGTATATGTCTGTGTGCATATGTATACATGTAGGTATGTATATGTATGCATGTATGTGTGTATGAATATGTATGTGTAGGTATGTGTGTGCTTTACTGCAACCTGCTAGGGGAGGTGAGGAGAATAAAAGGGAAAAAAAAGAATTAATTAAAAGTGCACAACAGAGACCAAAAGAATAACATACAAGGAAGCAAAGAAAAGGTGGACATTAATGAATATAGTTTTTTCTATTATTATATATGCTTTCTTGAAATAGAAATTTATTGTTACATATTTTGAATCCTGCCTGATGTTTCACTGGACGATGGCAATGTACGATGGCAATGTTTTGTTTTATTTTGGTTTCATTTTTCTGTTTTCTTTTTCTATTTTTTCTTATTTTGAATTCAGTG
>NC_133622.1:213862595-213887595 GCF_048593235.1 Sminthopsis crassicaudata | reverse complement strand
CAAGGAAAGAAAAGGTAGGATTGAACTGAATAAAAACACATAAGAAAAAGATTATGGTCGTATGGTCAGTCATGTCATACTTACTTGTCAACCTTACCATTCCAAAACATTCACAATCCAGAACAGAGATGGTTAGTGAAATATATTTGTTTAATCATTTTACATCACTGGAGAAATGCTAGACTTTTTCATTTGTCTAAATTAAGTTAGAATTTAAGTGTATACTTTAAGAAAAAAGGAAGATTTTGAGGGAAATATAATGACTTTAGTTTTGGACATATTGAGTTTAAGTTGCATGTGGGGCATACAGTTTGAGATACCCATTAGGCAATTGGAGACCTAGCCCTAGAGATAAGAAATAGGATAAGGCTGGGTAACTAGATCTAACATTTATTTCCATTGAGTGAATATATGGGAGTATTTGGAATGTATGGGAGTGCACTGCACCAAGAAACTAATCTAGAGAGACAGAAAAGTGTCCAGAAAAGAACTTTGGAAGAAACACCTAAAGTTATTGGCCTTGGTCTGAATAAATATCAGCAAAGAAAGTTGAGAGAAAAAAAATAGACAAGTAGGAAGCAAACCATAAATGATGAGGTCAGAAGCCAGACTACAGAGAGAAAGAGAAAAGGAAGGGGAGATGTTCACTGTAGATGATCTCAAGAAGTTAAGCCAAGAAACAAGGAGCAATACAGGATATTATTGCCATTCAGGCTGTACAGATCAAGTGAGAGTTTTGAGAATGATGGAAGTGGGGCATGTTTATACTCAGCAGGAAAGTACCAAGTAGAAAGGTAGAGACTTAAGAGAGATAAGGGATGGTGGAAGGGAAAATACACTAGAGACGATAGGATGGAATAGGAACCCATGCTCATGTAGAGGGATTTGCCCTCAGAAACTAGATGACCTCCTCATTTAAGACAGAGATAAAATAAAATTATGGCAAAAGGCATATGTATAATGAAACCATGAGGGGATAAAATGGGGATCTTGGAAATAGCCTCAATTTTTTAATGAACTGTGATGAAAACTAGTAGCTATGAGGGTGGGGGAAGGGGAAAAGGGGAGTCCAGGATGGCTTTAGGAAGAATGAGAAGTTTTGGTAAAGCTACTGTAGTGAGTGGGATGTCAAATTGAATAGGAACAGATAAGAGAATTGCCTTGCCATAGTAAGGACTGAGTTTGAATTGTTATTTGAATTTATAATGGATCCAGCCAATATGGTTTATTGATTTTCTCCAGCTTTATTCAGCAGATAAATGGAAGAAAATGCAACAGATAGTGAGAGTAATTTAAAGCTGGGACTTGTTAAGCCAAGGTAGGTTAAGGAAGAAGGTCATCCAGAGAAATTGAACTGGCCAATTAGAAGATCAAGATGGGATAGGGAGGAAAGGGTAGACAGTGTACTATGATGAAGTGATTAAAATTTTTTAAGGGTGCAGGGATTGGAAATCATGGTAATGGTGTAGAAAAGGTTTAGAGATCAAAAGGCAAAAAGAAAAATATACTGCCAGGATATCATGCTTAGATCAAAGAATTTGGAGATTTATGAAAATGGAAGTGGAGCCCTTTGGAGAGGTGACAAGATAAGAAAATTAATTAAAAGTATCTATGATTAAAGAATTATAGGAACTGGAAGATTGGGGTAATAGAAGGAATAAATAGATAATTATACATATATCTACATTTATGTCTACATATATATATAGATATCTATATCTATCTATCTATATATCTATATCTATCGAGATATATATATATATATATATATATCTGTGAACCAATCAATGAGAACATTGAAAAGAACAAAAAATATACTGAAAATTGGCAAAAGAAAACCAAACAATAAAAAGCTACTAGAACCTTGTAATCAATATGGAGTGACTGAATTTCAAAAGAAGTTATTGAGTAGTGGTACTGGAAGAAACACCTGGAGCTAGCCAGGAGAAAGGAAGATTACAACTCCTCCTCTCTGGCCAGTTAGTGGAAGTTAACAGGGATGTGGAAAGGGAAGTGCAAAGTGGTATAAGCAAAAATATAACCAAGTGAGCAAAGAGTAACCAGGGATTCCATGAAATCAGGAAAAAGGCAAGTGTCAGTGAGTGCAAATAGATGGAAATCAACATGAATAATTTAAAGATGAAAGCAAATTTGTTACCTAAAGAACAGACATTCCAGAAGGCACCTTGGAAGGGGTGGGCAGATGTATGTGCTAAGGGCAGAGGAAGTTTGGTATCTGTGTCAATTCAAGTCGAATCCATACTGACAGGTTGAGAAACTTTTTGAATTATTTCAGAGGTTATATTTTATAATCCATGTGAGTACTCTCTTTAATAATATGGATCAGACTCATTCACATCTGAAAACTCATGTGATTTCCCTCCATCTTAGGCTAATATTTAGATTCATTAAAGTTTAATATGCAACAAAATGACTTGAGAACAATTCTTGCAGTCAGGAAAACCACTGTTTATTTCCTCATTTGGTACCTATTAGGTGTATAACTTTGGACAAATTACTGAATATCTGCTGTTAGAGCTTTCTAAGTTCAATGCACATTCATGTAAGAATTAAATCATAAGTTTAGATGATTTCCAATAAAGGAGAAGGAAAAGAAAGCTAGGGAGGAAGAAAGGTGATAGGAAGGAAGGAAAGTGGTAGGAAGGAAGGAAGGTGGTAGAAAAAAAAAGGTAGGAAGGAATAAATGAAGAAAGAAGGAAAGAAAAATAGAAAGAAAGGGTAAAAAAGAAATTAGGAATAAAAGAATAAAAAAAGAAAGGGAGGGAGAGAGAGAGTAAGGAAAAAAGTTAGCTGTCTGGAAAGCATCACTTTTAAAGGCTGGGGTAGTGATTATTGTCATAGCAATTGTGATGGTAGAGATAATGCTCATCATGTCCAAAGAATTAGGACTATATGGACCATAGCACACCAATGCTGCTCTTGTAATTTTATTTTATTTTATTTTATTTTATTATTATCATTATTTATTTATTTATTTTTGCTGAGGCAATTGGGGTTAAGTGACTTGCCCAGGGTCACACAGATAGTAAATGTGAAGTGTCTGAGACCAGATTTGAACTCAGGTCCTCCTGACTTCAGGGCTGGTGCTCTATACACTACGGCACCTAGCTGCCCCTGTAACTTTCTTAGCCGAGATACTGAAATGGTTTGCTAGTTCCTCCTCCAGGTAATTAAGTCAAACAGAGTTTATGTGATTTGCCAGGCTCACACAGCTAATATGTTTCTGAGGCTGGATTTGAATTTAAGTCTTCCTCCAGCCTCTAGAACTCTATTTCCTGAGCCATCTAGCTTGCTATATACATTTTATTTTCTTTATCTACTATAACAGTAGTAATGCTACTGCATCTAAAAATAACTTTCAAAACCATTGACCTGCATATCGGTTGATGACATTAGATGAAAAGGAATGACTTTTCTTTTTTGCACACACTAGTTTGTATTAAAACATTTGTATTAAAAAATTGACCTGCTACCATATTCTTGATTTTCCCCATAATGATGGCATCAGAATTGGACAGGACCATAGAGGTCAGATAGTCCAACTCACTGCTTAACAAATGATCATACCCTATAATATAAACTCCATGTGATTTTAAAGAACTTATCTTTCTCATTAGGCAGGCTTTTCCACTTTATATACAGTTCTGAACATTACAGACAACACCTTTTTTTTTTTTTTTTTAATCCCTTCTAGCTAGAAAAGTTAATGTTTGAGGTAAAACATGCATCCCTGTAAACTTCCTCATACTCATCTTAATTTATTTGAGCTCTGAAGAACAAATTTTCACTTTCCTAATTCTTAAAAATAATAAAATCTTCCAGCTTTCCTGTTGTTTTTTTTATGAATGTGCACAGGGACGTTTATAGTTTATGAGCTGGTTCAAATATTGGTGTTCACAGCAGCAGCAGCAGCAGTAGTAGTAGTAGCAGCAATTATCATCATTGTCAAAGCCATCAACTTAGTTGTAGCTGTAGCAATAGTAATGGTGGTAGTTTCAACAACAGTAATAACTATAATTATAACATCTTATATGGTACTTTAAGGTTTAAAAAGTACTTTAGAAATATTATCTCTTATGGATTGATTGTTTAAACCAACTTTCCAAAATGTATTCATTCCATTGACAACTATCCCCTGGGGAGGTGATAGATTCATTCTGACAATGCCGCCATCGTTCAAAACATGAGTATGGAATTGCCTTCACAGCCAAGAAAAGCCATGTGTGATAGTCACGCTATTTTATGCTACACTATATGTGAGAAATAATGTTTTGATTGCATTATGTGATAATAAAAAGAATATTGCACCCAAAGCCAGTTCTGAATTATGAGATAGAATGGTGGATTGGCCAAAGTGCCTGATTTAAAATCAAATTTTTCTTGGACATTTGCTTAATAAAGTTAGCAAAGTTTACTGAACCTCAATTCCTTCATCTTTAAGTTAGGAAGAAGAACATCTGTTTACTTATCTCACAAGATTGTTATGTGACCCAAATAAAATAATTTAAATATAAACTTCTATGTGATTCAAATCAAAATTGATAATTTTAATATAAACTACTTTGTATATATGAAAAGTATAATTAATTGACAAAACTTGCATTTTGCACTGGAGGTAGCTGATGGTTCAGTAGATAAAGTTTCAGATGTGGAAAAAAGACTCAAGTTCAAATCCAGCATCAGAAGCTTATTATCTTTCACTCTGGCAAGTCACATAACCTCTGTTCAACTTAATTCCCTGGAAGAGGAAATAACAAATTATCCCCATATCTTTGTCAAGAAAACTCATGGACAACACTGGGGTGCTATGGTCCATGAGGTCCCAAAGAGTTGGATGCAATTGAACATGAAAAGCAATATCTCTACCACAAACAGCTGCTCTACACAACTGCTGACAATCAGCACTCCAATCTTTAAAAATGATACTTGCCAGGCAGGTAAGCAGAACAATAAATAGAGTCCTGGACATTAGAAAACCCAGAGTTCAAATGTGAACTCAGATAATTACTAATTTATATGATGCCTCCAAACTGATAATAATTAATTGATGACTCTACAGACAAATAATTAGCCCTTTAAGGTATCTGAGTTAAGTAGCATCAATTATATCATCAAATCAGATTTGTAATCGACAGATTCCCATATTATTGATGGGTCTCTCAGGGTGGCAATTTTCAAAGTAGGAGAGTATTTTATAAATGAAGAAAGTGCAGCTCAGAGAGATTAAGGGATTTCAGTGTGATAACAAAAGTGAGTAAATGGCAGAAGTAGGATTTGAACCTTCTTTTTCCTGATGACAAATCCAAGACTATTCATTCCATCACGTTCCCTTTCATACTAGAAAATATAAATTCAGTTGAATTGACAGATTAGTTCATCATTAAAGAAGTGATATTTTCAAAGTGGATATCAAAGTGGAAGTATCTAAGTGGCACAGTAGATACGGTGTCAGACCTGCAATCAAAAAGATACATCTCCCCAATTTTAAATTTGACCTCACACACTTAATAGGTGGGTAACCCGCAAATCACTTAACTCAGTTTCCTTATCTATAAAACAACCTAGAGAAGAAATGGTAAATTACTCCAAGATCTTTTCCAAGAAACCCCCAAATGGGGTCACAAAGAGTTGGATACAACTGAAAAACGACTGAGCAACATTATTATCAATGCATGTAATCTGAGGGTCTTCTATTTAATTATTCTTGCTAAGTAGAAAAGAAAGGAAAAATAATAAAAATTTATATATATAAAAAAGTATCTATTATGTACATAGTGCAGAGAACTTTAAATATATCTCATTTGATCCTCACAATAACCCTGGAAATCTAGATGCTATTATTACTCACATTTTGCAATTGAGGAAACAGGAGGAGGCAGAGGTTTAGTGATTTGCATAAGGTCATAAATCTAGGAAGTGTCTTAGGATAGAACTAAAATCATATCCATGACTCCAAATCCAGAGCTTTGCCCACAGTTTCACCCATAAGTAGACATTAAGATCCTTTATTAGATATTAGTTGTTAAAGAAACACATATATTAATTTTGTGTAACTTCTGTATCCTTGTATCCCAGTTTATTTTTAGTTATGTTTATGTAAAGGTAAACTCTAAAGATCATCCTATCTCTAAATCCGATGAAATTTAAGAAAAAGTCGGTATTTGCTGTCAGTGCTGTGCAATTGGATGAGAAGGGCTCTATTCATCTTTGTTCATCACTTAACTGAATGTGCTAGACATTTGTATTATCTACCAATCCCTTGAAATCCCTGAACTATTAAGGTCATTGAAAACCCAAGTGAAAACTGGCAATTCTGATTTCTCTTTTTCTTTTCTCATCATACTCTTAAGCAGCCATTTATCTCTCTGTGTCTGTTGGTCTATCTCTCTCCTTTCTGTCTCTGTCTCTCACTCTCTTTCTATGTGTCTCTGGCTCTCTTTCTCTATGCTCTCTCTCTTCTCCCACATCTTACCTTTCTTTTCCCCCTTTGTCTTTCTTTACCCCCACAATGACAACTCTTTGTTATTCTTGGCATTCATTATATAGAAGTTCATTTTTTTGTGTGTGTTTTCTATATGACTCTATATGTACTCTGCCCCTCCTCAGTTATCAGCCTTTATTTTCATATTCTATACATTTAAGTAGGAAAAGACATAGACTGATAGTAAAAGGGTGAAAGGGGAAGAAAAAATAAAGAGGAGAGAGAGAGAAAGAGAGAGAGAGAGAGCGAAAGAGAGAGACACAGAGAGAGAGAGACAGAGACAGAGACACAGAGAGAGCCAGAGAGACAGAGACAGACACAGAGAGAGAGAGAGAGAGACAGAGAGAAAGAGACAGAGAGACAGAGAGAAAGAGAGAGACAGAGAGAGACAGAGAGAAAGGAGAGAGGGAATTAATTACTTGTTCTCATTTAAATTGAATGTGTTCATGTAATCTGAATTTGTATGTGAGTAATTTATAACTCATGGAAGTGACTTCTCTTATTCTCTTATAGAATTTTAGATCACAGAATTCTACATGTCTTTTTTTTCTAAATTCTTTGAAAATGTTATCGGTCAATTGATATATTTTATTAAGGAAAGAAATCATCAGGGAAAGGTTAATCCTCACTGAAACAGAAAGAAAGAGGATAATCTAAAAACTAAGTCTGTTCCTTGTGAAATATTCATAATAAGAGATGTGATCAATATGGAAATTTATTTTCCTATGTTACAATAACAAAAACGCAAATTTGAATGAATCTGCTAAGAATGCAAATTTTTTTGTGTGTTTTTTTTTTCCTTTCTGAACTCAAAATCCTTCCTAAAAGCCTAATTTACTATGCCCTCCCCTTATCAGAACTTTTGTCATTTTCCAAGCTGATACTGGTGCCAGCTATGGTTTTTAGTGAACTGAACAGAATTCCTGCTGAGTCAGCTACTCCTTCTGAGTTATTGGTCCATTAAAAAAAAATACAGTCTTCTCAGATCTATGATGAATATTGTATTGGGGCAGCCTTTTTTCTCCTTATCTATCACCCATTCTAAGATGGAAGGATCATTTCTTTCTAAGTTCCCGTATCTTCTATTTCAACTATAGGTTTCTTTTTATCTGGCAGAATCAAGTACCCTCTACTAATTTACTCATGGTAACTCAATAATTTATCAGTTGCTTAGGTTTTTTACCAGAGGGAACTTCAGTAGTTATCTAGATAATTGAAGTCACCTATCTTTTTTATTGCCTTTTTCTCTATCAGATTTGTTATCTCTTTCCTCAACTCATCATTCTAGTACTTCTGCTGACTAGTTGCTCTGCAACGTACTTTCACTTCTGTTCTTCCTTCCATTTATCTTTGCCCAGATATTCTTCATTATGTTTCCCTATTCTTTTTTGTGAATTTCACTGTGTAATTATGTGATGAGATTCAATACTATTCCATCACCCCTTTGATCTATTCCTATCTTGCTCAATAAATAAAAAAACAAACAAACAAACAAACAAACAAAAAACAAACAAACAAACAAACAAACAAACAAACAAATAAATAAATAAATAAATAAATAAATAAATAAATGAGTGAATGAGTGAATAAATAAATAAAGATAAAAATAAAAAGGCTCTACTCAGGAATCATATCCCACCGGCTCTTACTAGTTCTTAATGACAAAATTATTTTCCTTTTATTAAGAAGCTTAGTTTCCCTTAATACCCCTTGGCTGAACATTTTTTTAATAAATAACACAAGCCCTAAATTTTATTGGAACTCTGTTGGGGGTTCTCTCAAATGATGTTCTTTTTTTTCATATATACCTAAGTTATTAGTTGCGTGATCCTACACAAGTCATTTATCCTTTTAGCATCCTATAAAATTATTTGCTAAAGTGATTCACATTGTTTTTGTTTGTTTGTGTTATCTCAGAGACCTAAGTGGAAGAAGTCACAGATCTTGATCTCTATCTTCCTCAAAAAAATTCATAACTGCTATTATCAGCAGTATCAAATTTGCTAACTTTATAACATGGAGCTCTTACCATAGTTCTTACATATTTTCAGTAAAAAGCCCTGTTGCTGAGATATGTAAGTTTCCAGACACATATAATTAATTTAATATGCATATATCCATAAACATATGATATGATCGGATATTATTTCATTATTCTTTTAAAATTTATTTTTATATAAGATTAATAATATATGATTATTAATAAAATAGCATGTATGCATAATTTTAAAATAAGTAAATAAATAAATATATATACATATATATGTATACATATATATAGAAGGGTTTAAATAATTGTAGGAAAAGATATGTATATGATTAAAAAGTTTAAAGATCACTGCTTTAGTCAAATCTTTAAGACTAAATTGCCAAGAGTGTGTATAAAACTGTACCTGTCTTTTCACTGTTATAAAGGATTGGGGATAAGTAATTATAAATTTATTCTACCAATATGGGTTAGCATATTCTTTTTATCTTATAGTACAGGAGAATTGACTGGCACAGTAGTTCTATTTTTTACCACATGTTATTGCTATTAGTGTGTGTGTATATGTATATAAATAAACTCAAATATATACATATAATATACACATATGTATAAGTATGCATATATACATACTTACTTGATATGTATTTTTACTTGATTATAAATTTTATTAAACATAAAATTCTTGTATTTTAAATCAAAAGACTTTTTGGAAAATAATTCTTTCTTAGCTAAAAAAAAAAGCTGTTGGAAAAACTGAAAAGCAGTATGGTAGAAATTGAACAGAAATCAATATCTTACACCATTTACCAAGGTAAGGTCAAATTGGATATATGATTTAGATATGAAGATTTTACATGAAAATTAGAATATGGAATATATTACCAATCAAACTTATAAGAGAGCCTAAGAATGTATGAATAAACAAGAGGAAGAAAGCAAAATTAAGTATAAAATGGATAATTTCAATTACATTAAATATTAAAGGTTTGATACAAATAAAATAAATGAATCCAAAATCAGAAGGAAAGCAGAAAATTGGAGAAGTTTTAAAGATAATTTCTCAGATAAAGGTCTCATATATAAAATATATGAAGAATTTTAATAAAGCTATAATAATATGAGCCACTCCCCAATTGAAAAATGGTCATAGGATATGAATAGGCAATTTTCCAATGGGAAAAAATTATAATTGTTTTTTAAAATGCTCTAAATTACTATTATTTAGAAAAATTCACATTAAACCAACTTTGAAATATCATTTTATACTTACTAGATTTGCTAAAATTATTGAAGGAGCAAGCAACAAATTGTGGAGCAGAAGTGGAAAAATTGGAACACAAATTGGTGGAATTGTGAACTGATTCAATCATTTTAAAGCAATCTGGAATCATGCCCAAGAAGTTATTAAATTACCTCTATCATTTGACCCAGGAATGTTATCACTAAGTCTATTTCCAAAAATAATTAGGGAAAAAGGGAAAGAACCTCTTTATTGCAAAATATTTATATCAGGTCTCTTTGTTGTGGCAAAGAACTGGAAATTACAGGGATATCCATCATTTGGGGAATGGATGAACAAGTTGTGGTTTATGAAAGTGATTGAATTCTACTGAGCTGAAAAAAATAATGAGCTCAATGATCTTAGGAGAACATGGAAAGATTTGTATAAAATGAAAAATGAAGTGAGCAGAACCAAGAAAATATTGTATATAGAAATATCAATAATGTTTTAAGAATAACTTTTAGTGAATAAATTATTTTGACTATTATAAATACCCAAACTGACTTTAAAGGACATATGAAGAAAGACGCTCTCTGCAGCTTCAGAAAAAAACTCATAAATAGATGTATAGAATGCATACATTATGTGTACTTTGTGTGCATGTGTATATATATATGTATGCATATATTATATTTATATATGTATATGTATGTATAAGTGTACTTATTTGTATATGATGGTAGCCATTTCTAGGACAGGGTGGGGAAAGGGTAAAAAAGGAGAAGAAATAAATATATATGATTATTTAGTTGGATTTTTGAAAGAAACAGTAGGTTGTTTATTGATTTGCAATTTTATATATATTCTCCTTTTTATGGGTACTGTGTTATAGAAATGCTTGTTTATTCCATAACTTAGATAATAACCTCCATAATTAAGATAAAATATAAAGGAAAATTAAATTTCATTATATCATATGCAATATAAATTATGTACAATATAAAATATAGAGAACATACATTTTTTAAGAGTGAAAGATGAAATAATATTATTCCTAGAGTCAATAAGGAGCCATTGGAATTGAGTGAGTAGAGGAGTGACGTGGTCAGACCTGTGCTTTAGGAAAATCTCAGCGGCATCAATATGGGTGACTGGAAGAACGGTGTTGCCAGTTACTGAAAGGGAAATTTGGATAAATATTTTAGAGTTTTTTGGGGGACAGATAATGTTATAATGTCTATAATTCCAATCATAATTCAATCGTGACTAATCATCCTTGCTAATTTATCCTGTTCCTCCAAAAATGAAAGGAGTAATAGGACTCCTATTCCGAGTTTTGTTTATAAGGTGTGTCTGCCTTTGGCACAAGGTAATGGGGACGGGGAAGAAAGGTGAGACTGGAATTTTTCCTAATGCCATCTGCAGCTGATGTGGGAAGCTGTCCTGAGTGGTGACATTTAGTTAAAGAAGAGAAGAAGTTGAAACCTTGCACAACACAGGGAGGAAACAAAATGGTTAAATGGAAAAGTTGAAGAATTAGCACAGCTTGCTTCAAGCCTAGTCATTGTTCTTTTGAGGATGTCACACTACTCACATTTACCTCTTATAAACCCTAGCTAAAGCTCTAGAAAAGAAAAAACAAAATGGAGGACTTAGAGTCAGGAAGACCTGAATTGAAATCAGCCCTCAAATACTTAAAAACTATTTGATCCTATGGGAATTATTTAACCCTGTTTGCCTCAGTTTCCTCAAATTTAAAATAAATTGGAGAAGAAAATGACAAACCACTCCAGTATCTTTGCCAGAAAACAAAACAAAACAAAACAAAACATGGTCACAAAGAATCAGACTCAAATGAAAATAATTAAATAACAATACAGGTCTTTTTTTTTTTTTTAATAATAGCTTTTTATTTTCAAAATATATGCAAAGATAGTTTTCAACATCCAGCCTGGCAAAACTTTGTGTTCCAAATTCCTTTTCCTCTTGTCTCCCACTCCCTCTCCTAAAAATTTAATATGTTAAACATGTACAATTCTTTTTACACACATCTCCACATTTATCTTGCTGCACAAGAAACATCAGACCAAAAAGGGAAAAAAAAAAAAAGCAAACAAACAACAACAAAAAAAAGATGAAAATAAGATGTTGTGATCCATATTCAGTTCCCACAGTCCCTTCTCTCAGTACAGATGGCTCTCTCCATTACAAGACCACTGGAACTGGCCTGAATCATATCATTGTTGAAAAGAGCCATGTCCATCAGAATTGATTATCACATAATCTTGTTGCTGTCGTGCAGTACATGGTACATGTTTTTGTAATGTGAGCTCCTCATTAGACTGTATGCTCCTTGAAGGCAGGGACTGTATTTTTTTCTCTTTGCATACCCAATGCTTAGCATATTGTTTAACACCCAGTAGGTCCTTAATGAGTATTTATTGACTGACTTATTTCTCCCAAAACACTATGCAATCCTACAAAGTAGGGACTATTTTGTTTTTATCCCTTTTGACACTGGTAACCAACTCAGTGTCCTATATACAGTTGTGACTTTGTAAATGAATGAATGAATGAATGAATGAATGAATGAATGAAGGTTCCTTGAGTATTCTCAAGAAGTATATTGTGCACTGATTTCTATGACATAATGAAGTGATCTGCACAAAGGACTTTTTGAGCAATCAAAGATCTATTACAGGAAGGTCTGCTTGTCCCTTCCTTGTTTATCAATACTTGTCAAGATACTACTATAATGTCAACTGTATATAAAAATGAGATATATATTATCTTTTTAATTAAGGGGCTTCAAGTTGTTTTAGTAAAATAGCTTGATATGATCCTTCATGCATAAATCAAGGATATCCCAAACATCTTTCACTTTCTTTGAGCTGGCAATGATTGGTTCTAGAAAAACTGAGCTTGGTTCTAAAAAAAGCTGACCCATCAATGAAGAAGTTTTGATAGGTCTTATATGACAAATGATTGTTTGCTTTTGGAGGATAGAATTAATGAAATTTTGCAAGTTAGTGTTGAATCACTGATTGGGGACAGTCAGGCAAGAGTCTGGCAATTAAGAAAAGGGAAGATAGGATCCCTGATATATTGGTACACGTGCCCAGGAACAACCAATGAGAATATCATCAAGCTGAAACTTTTTTAACTGAGCCCTTGGATGGTACAACGAAAGACTTAGCTACAAAAATCTTTAAAGAATTAGAGAACCAGGTTCCATTTTCAAGAAACGAAAGAAGGGAAAGAATTACTTTCTCTTCTCTTAGCTAAGCTGAGTGACTAGAACCTAAGACAGATAAGAGATGGCAGTGAGGAGCCATTGGAAAGTATCATCAGACCAATCCTTAAGGCTGAAGAAGGATTCTATTATGTGTGTGGTTCGAGGAACAGAAAAGAATACTTACAACCAAATGCTAAACTTCTCTATTGTCAGTGTAGACATTTCACTTCTAAAACAGGAGATACCTTAGAACTGTTATCTTTGAGGAATCTTACAGTCACTCAAATTGTAAAGATCTAGTCAAGGAATCATATATGCTGGTAATTATTACTTAATAGTTTTTATTATCCTTAAACAATCGATCATCATTCTCCCTTCATAATGCTACATTTTCATTAATAAAAATTCATCTGAAATCCCACCAGTTTTATCCTGAAAAATCTGAGACAAAGTGGATTATTATTTAGTCATTTCAGTCATATCTGACTTTTTTACCTCACTTGGGGTTTTTTGACAAAGACTCTAGTATGGTCTGCCACTTCCTTCTCCAGCTCATTTTATATATAAGGAAACGGATTCAAACAAGGTTAAGTGACTTGCCCAGAGTCACACAGCTAATAAATAGATCTGGCTAAATTTGAATTCAGGAAGATGAGTCTTCTTCACTTAAAGTTCAACACTATATCTACTGTCCCATCTAGCTAAATACACATTAAAGATAGCATCATTATAATCTATCCCACACCTGCTGGAACATAGGCTATGACTCATAAATGCTCCTGAGAGTCAGTAAATCATATTTCTTGAATCAATATTTCCCTGAAAATGAATTTTCATTGTTCATCCATCTCTCATCTGTGCAATTCTCACAGTATTTTCTGAGAGGGACTATGCCATGGAGCCAGATTCATAGGCATGGAGCTTATTTGAAATGTACATTCTACTCCATCCTTGGATAAAGGAGTGTTTGCTGAATTATTGCACTTTTAAAAGAATCTGAGCTTTTGGATCTCCATTTGCCAGCTACCCCATTCCATCTCCCCTGGTGGGGATGATTAAGAGACTTAACTTCTTTCTGTGAATATTTTTAAGAGGAGTTTTCTTGCAACATCCTTGTATATAACTTCATTAGTCTAGGAAACCAGATAAGGTGTCAGAAGCCAATTTTCCTCCTTTTGCATTTATACCCAGAAAAGCAGCTTTCAAAGAGGAACAAATGATTTTTAAAATGGTAGGTTATGAAATCCGGACTTTCAAATGAGAGTTTCTTTGGTTGGGATCCATCTGTAAAATGAATAGGCTTCTCTTTTCTAAAATAATGATGCCCCAGCAATTAAGTGAGGTGTTTGTCTGCATAGTTGAATGTTGTTCAATTCACTCATCTTTCCCATTTGTCAATCTGCACTTTTAGCAAGTATTAGTGCTTTTTTATTTTATTTTATTTTTTCAGCAGAATCCTAACTGCAGCAATTAGTGTTCTAAAGATAAGTACTTTAGTGTCCCCTGGAGAAGCAGAGCCATATAATGTTAATTTGTTTGTCTTGATATTGTGCAGCTTTTCCTTAATTAAGTAGCTAAGGCAAGGTTCAATGAAACGCACATAAAATGTTCCTGTACATTGTTATCTCCCATGTGTAATCAGGCTAAATCCCATCTATGAATCTTAACAGGGCAGCAGGGTGGTATAATGGATAGAGAGTTTGGACCAGAGTCAAGAAATCTCAACTTCAATCTGTCTTCAGGCACTTAAAACTGTGTGATCCTAGGCATGTCACTTAACCTTGATTATCTCAGTTTTTGCTTTTGTAAAATGATTAAGAAAAGGAAATAGCAAGCCAGTTCCTTTTCTTAGCCAAAAAAAGAAAAAAAAAAAAAGTGGGGTCACATAGAATCAGACATGACTATGAATGACTGAACAACCACAATCGATGAATCTTAGGAAAAAATTCAATTCATAAATTAGAGATTTTGCTCATGTATAATTATTCCAGCTCACAAAACATTATTCTTATTTCCTGCATTTCTATTAGTGTGACATAATTTATTTTGTCATTGAATAAAACTCTTTCTGGAAATCATTTTCTGTTTGACTTGCAATGAAGACAGTGAACTACTCATTGTAGCAAAAATTAGCTTAGTTCTTTGACTATAATCTTAACATGGATATATGAGAACAATTTTCTATTGTCACCAAATGTTTAACGGTTTAATTTTGTAGTGCCTTAATTATACTAGGTGTCACTTATTACTAGAATAGACTCTTTTCATTTCAGCCACCTGAGAACTCATAAGAAAAACCTCCACAAAGAGTGTTGGGAAAAACTCTAAAACCAATTCCCTATCTGTTTCCTTGAGTGCATTCCAAATTTGCAATATAACTTTGTGTTCCAAAGCCTTCATGGTCTTTTAAATTGTTAGAAGAAGTCCTGTGGAGTCATTTTGGCCATAGCCCTCACCTAAGAAAGCTCTGGCCTGCAAATCATTGGATCTCTGTTTGGACTCCAGGATCCAGTGACAAGTAAAGATCAAAAATTAAAGAGACTTCCTACAATCTAGTTGTGGATTTTTTGTTAAGTTTCATGGTTTTTTTGTTTAATCTATATGCTCAATAACTCCAATAATATTTCCAAGATAACCTGAAAAAAAGCAGCAGTCATCTTGAAAGTGTGAACTAAAGCACAGACACTAATGAGCAATGTGATCCTCCTACATTCTCCCTTATCACAGGTAAGAAAAATACAAAAAAAGTCATTATTAATCAGAGAAATGCAAATTAAGACAACTCTGAGATATCACCATACACCTGTCAGATTGGCTAGGATGACAGGGAAAGATAATGCGGAATGTGGGAGGGGATGTGGGAAAACAGGGACATTGATGCATTGTTGGTGGAACTGTGAACACATCCAGCCATGCTGGAGAGCGATTTGGAACTATGCTCAAAAAGTTATCAAACTGTGCATACCCTTTGATCCAGCAGTGTTTCTACTTGTTTTATTATATAACAAAGAGATCTTAAAGAAGGGAAAGGGACCTGTATGTACAAGAATGTTTGTGGCAGCCCTCTTTGTGGCGGCCAGAAATTGGAAACTACGTGGATGCCCATCAATTGGAGAATGGCTGAATAATTTTTGGTATATGAATATTAAGGAATATTATTGTTCTATAAGAAATGACCAACAGGATGATTTCAGAAAGGCCTGGAGAGACTTCCATGAACTGATGCTGAGTGAAATGAGCAGGACCAGGAGATCACTATACACTTCAACAACAATACTAACAAATGTGTCCCTCTTCAACAATGAGATGAACCAAATCAGTTCCAATAGAGCAGTAATGAACTGAACCAGCTACACCCAGAGAAAGAACTCTGGGAGATGACTATGAACCACTACATAGAATTCCCAATCCCTCTAATTTTGTCCGCCTGCATTTCTGATTTCCTTCGCAGGCTAATTGTACACTATTTCAAAGTCCGATTCTTTCTGTACAGCAAAATAACTATATGGACATGTATACATATATTGTTAAACTTATACTTCAATATATTTAATCTGCCATCTGGGAAAGAGAGTGGGGGGGAAGAGGGGAAAAGTTGGAACAAAAGGTTTTGCAACTGTCAATGCTGAAAAATTACCTATGCATATATCTTGTAAATAAAAAAAAATAAATAAAAATTTTAAAGAATATTAAAAGAAAGAAAAAGAAAGAAGGAAAAAAAAGAAAAACACAAAAAAGAGTATCAAATTAAGTAAACTAAAAGTCTCCTTTAATGCTTAAATTTTATGGCTCTATGAACTTAGGGAATTTATCTTTGTGGAGTTTTATGGCTAAAAATATCATCTATTTGTATTTTTTTTTCTGAATTAACGACTATAGCATCAAACCATTCATGGGTAACTAAGTGATACAGCAGATAGAGTGGCAAGCTTGTAGTCAGGAAGATGAGTCCTCCTAGATACAAATCTGGCCTCAGATACTTACTAGTTGTTTGAACCTGGATCGGTCAATTAACCCTGTTTACCCAAGTTTCCACATCTGTAAAATGAGCTGAAGAGGGAAGTGGCAAACCACTCCAGTATCTCTGCCAAGAAAATGTCAAATGGATCATAAAGAGTTGGATACACCTGGAAACTACTGAACACCAAAAAAAAAAAAAAAAAAAAAAAAAAAAAAAAAAAAAAAATTCAAATAAATACAACGACCTCCTTTTGCTTTTGCTTGCTATACTTTGAGGTTTGTGTGCTTCAAGTGTACTGTCAATGAAATGCAATTTTCAAGGTCATTTAACACAAGCATTTCTTCTAGGCTTGAAAATATTCACATCTTTTGCTTTGAGCAAAAATTTCATTGTGAAGCTTAAATCATTTGAAGCATCTGAATCTGTCAGAACTCTCATCAAAAATGACAACTGCTATGGTAGTTGAGATCCCTAACTTCACATCTGGTTTCTGCTAGTGACCAAGTTATAAAGCTTTTGGCAATGCTTTTCCTCTCTCTGGATCTGAGTTTCCCGTTATGTAATGAGGTGATTTCTAAAATACTTTCTAGATCTAATAGTCTATACCATTGTGTGTGAGCCAATAACAACTAAGTTTATTTTTTGATTCCTGTCTTAGGAACAGTATGAATGAAATCAACACATAAAAACCCAGGGAATACCATTGATCCTTCTTTTTTTGAAGTAGTTTCTAGCTATAAGTAAATATTCACAATTAAGCATGTGCTTCAAAGACAGATGAGTATTTCACATCTAAACCAGAACAAAAAATGATTATTCTGAAGATCTTTTACAAATTTTTAAATCCCCAAAGTTCAATTTTCCATATGTATTTGCCTATGAATTGGCAGCAGGGGAATACAAAGTCTCCAAAGAAAGGAAGATAATATTCCTTTAGGCTTTTTGTGGCAAAGCCATCTAATCTGTGATAACAGGTGGGCTGATGATTGATATGTGTAGAACTAAGGAAAAATGGCTAGGCTTTTAGAACATAGAATCAAAAGAGCTATTAGAGCTCATTTAAAACAGGAGTTTTTGTCCTTTTTTATCATATCTTCCTTTTCCAATCTGCTGAAGTCTATCGATCCTTTCACAGAATAATATTTGAAATACAGAAATTGAAAAATATGATAATAAAGGAAACAAATTATATTTAAATAAATATGTGAAAATATATTTAAAACCAAGTTCATAAACCCTAGGTCTAAAATATTAAGTTAATCTAACATAGAAAAACTGAAGCCCAGAGATAAGAATCCTCAAAATTTTTATAGGTTAAGAAAGAATAAAAGTTTAAATTCAGGACTTTTGAGTTAAAAATCTCGTTTTATTTCTACTAAAGAATGTTGGCTTTTGATAGCTTTCAAGCAATTGTAGCACAAAATGAAATAAAAAAATAATTTCGGGGGGGGCAGCAAGGTGGCACAATGCATAGAATACCAGCTTTGCCCAAATTTTTCCATACACCCAAATATTATTGGTTCAATGTATAAAATATTAGAGTAAGAGAAGTCAGATACTCATAAGCTGTGGGATCCTGGGCAGCTCAATTAATCCTGTTTTTATCTATTCCCTCATCTATAATATGATTTGGAAAAGGAAATGTCACACATTCCAGTATTTTTGCCACGAAAATTCTCGAGAAAGAGGTCACAAAGGGTCAGGTGTGACAGAAAATGCCTGGACAACTACAAAATGAGTATTATTTTATTACTA
The DNA here is from genome assembly GCF_048593235.1 of Sminthopsis crassicaudata. Taxonomy (NCBI): domain Eukaryota; kingdom Metazoa; phylum Chordata; class Mammalia; order Dasyuromorphia; family Dasyuridae; genus Sminthopsis; species Sminthopsis crassicaudata. Next base: position 213,868,930 of record NC_133622.1, on the reverse strand, counting down.
TTTTAGATCTGAGGAAACTGAAGTCATAAGGAACTTACTGTTTTCCCCCTGAGGTAATTGTAGCTAAGTGATTTGCCCAGGGTCACACAGCCAGGAAGTGGTAAGTGCCTGAGGCCAGATTTGAACAGAAACTTACTTTTGAAGTTTATTAACTTTGAGCCTTTATTTACTTTGCCTTTTATACTCTTTCTGCATTATGGGTGTCAGTTTTGGACAACATGCATTAGGAAAGGTATAAATGAGCTAACTACAGAGCTACTACAAGTCTACCAGGGTGGTAAGGGAACTTTGAAACTAGAATGTGTGAAAAAAAATCCAAAGGAAAGAAAGATGCTAATCTAAAAACAGTTGGTAGAGAAGAGACATGACAACTATTTTCAAGTATTTTTTGGTCAGTAAAGTGGAAATAGTTATGCTTAACTTCAAAGACAAATATCAAAAGCAATGGATAGAGATTGAAAAGAAGCCAGTTTGGACTCAAAACAAGTACAAACTTCTAAATAACTTGTGCTGCCCCAAAGTAGAAAATGCTGTCTTGATAAGTACTGACTTCCCCATCACTGAAATTCTCCATGATGAGATTAGAGAATTAGTTGTGACAGATGATATCAAAGGGATTTCTTCTAGGAACAGTAGTTGACTAGGGAATAGAGAATGAAAGCTTACTGTGGGCAGGAATTATGTTTTGTATTAGCTTATTTCATCTCTATCATGGAACCTAATGACAAAAAAATATGTTTAATAATGCTTATTGGTTTATTAACTGATAACCTTTTGAAATTCTATTAATTCCAAAATAATGTGATGTTTGTAATAAAATATCTTCAGAGTTCAAATAGGGGTCTTATTGCCAATTCATATTAAATAATGACAGATAAATTACAATGATAAAATATCATTCCCATGCCAAATGTGTCAGAAAAGTTTTGTGCAGGACTGAGCAATAAAGGCTGATTAGGGAAAGAAGGTTCCCATTGACCATTTAGTATCCAATAAGGAATATTGGTTAGTATTAAATATCAAAGGGCCAAGCATTCTTCAGTCCATAAAGAATACATGCTAACTGGAAATTAGTATGGCAGAAACTAGGCATGGACCCACACTTAACACCACATACTAAGATAAGATCAAAATGGGTCCAAGATTTAGGCATAAAGAACGAGATCATAAATAAATTAGAGGAACAGAGGATAGTCTACCTCTCAGACTTGTGGAGGAGGAAGGAGTTTGTGTCCAAGGGAGAACTAGAGACCATTATTGATCACAAAATAGAAAATTTTGATTACACCAAATTAAAAAGCTTTTGCACAAACAAAACTAATGCAAACACAGATTAGAAGGGAAGTAACAAAATGGGGAAACCATTTTTATAGTTAAAGGTTCTAATAAAGGCCTCATCTCCAAAATATTTAGAGAATTGACTTTAATTTATAAGAAATCAAGCCATTCACTCCAATTGATAAATGGTCAAAGGATATGACACAGACAATTTTCAGATGATGAAAGTTAAAACTATTTTCCACTCATATGAAAGTGTTCCAAATCACTATTGATCAGAGAAATGCAAATTAAGACAATGTTAGGTTCTTACTAAGTGCTAATGAGATAATGAGATGATAAGTTCTTACTAAGTGCAACAACAACAACAAAATTCGGTTCTGCACATATATATTGTACCTAGGATAAACTATAAGATATTTAATATGTTTGGGAATGCCTGCCATCTAGGGGAGGGGGTGGAGGGAAAGAGGGGAAAAATTCAGAACAGAAGTGAGTGCAAGGGATAATGTTGTAAAAATATTACCTATGCATATGTACTGTCAAAAAAAAGTTATAATTATAAAATTAATTAAAAAAAAGAATACATGCTTCTTTGGTGGCCTTTTCAAGAACATTCTTTATATACATATACATATATATATATATATATATATATATATATATATATATATATATATATTTTTTTTTTTTTTAACATTCACCTTTGAAAAACCTTGTGTTCTAATTTCTTCTACCTCCCTTTCCCCTCATCTCCTATCTTAGATAGCAACTAATCCAATAGATGTTAGACATGTACAATTTTTTTAAATTTTTTTAACATGTACGATTTTTATATGTGTGTGCATGTGTGTATATTTCCACAATTATCATGTTGAGCAAGAAAAATCAGCTCCAAAAGGGAAAAAAAAATTGAGGAAGAAAACAAAAAGCAAGCAAACAATAACAAAAAACTGAAACTACTCATTTGTGATCCACCCTCAGTCCCCATAGTCCTCTCTCTAGGTGTAGAGAGCTCTCTCTATCACAAGTCTATTAGAATTGGTCTGAATAACCTCATTGTTGAAAAGAGCCACATCTATCAGAATTGATCATCATACAATTTTACTGTGGCTGTGTACTATGTTCTCTTGGTTCTGCTCACTTCATTTAGCTTCAGTTCTTGTAAGTCTCTCCAGGACTTTCTAAAATCATTCTGCTGATCATTTCTCTGAGAAAAAAAATGATATTTCATAGCATTTATATACATAACTTATTCAGCCATTCTCCAACTGATGGGCATCCACTCGGTTTCATTGCTAGCCACTACAAAAAGGGCAGCCACAAACATTTTTGCAGATGTGGGTCTTTTCCCCTTTTTTATGATCTCTTTGGGATATGGGCTCAGTGGAGACATTTGTGGATCAAAGGGTTCCAAGAATATTCTTAGGAGGGGAGAGGAAAGTGAAATATTGTATAGAGAAAAATGTAAGTAGGTTCACAAATCAGTTTCTTCTCAATAACAATGTAGGACACTTAGCCAACCTGATCTTAGGATCAAATAAGATATTTGTAAATAGTTTATAGTAGTGCCTAGAACACAATAGATGTGTCATAAGTGCTTGCTTCCTTCTAGTCTTTAGAATGGAAACTACAGAATTATGTTGTATTCTTCACATTAAAAAAAAGTTCCATGCATTTAAGATAGAGAGCGTGATTTATGAGAAAAAGAACTGGATTGTAAATTGAAAGATCTGGCTTCAAGTTCTGTGTGACTACAGATAAGTCATTTAATTCATCAAGACTTATTAAATTCTTCTTAGACTTGTCACCATCCTCTTGCTTTTTTGATTACCTCAAGCTGCCTAGATGTATTTACTGCTTATGCTGCTTGGATGAGATAAGATTCATCAGTCCTTTGTTCTGAGGTGGAAAATCTGTTAAGGGACAGATCAATTCTCCGAGAGCCTCCACAGCTGTGGATCATAGCATCTGAAGGAGTTGCAGGGCAGCCTTTGCTCATGTTATTTTATTTTTACTTTTCTGTTCACCTTTGTTCAGAAATACTTCAGGTTATCAATGTCCTTCCTAAAATGTGGTACTTAGAAATAAAGACAATAGTCTAGATATAATTGGATAAATGCTGATACCATCAACAGAAATAAGGCCACGAGGAAGAAGGACGATTTTAGAGGGAAGGATAAGTTGATATCGGCATGTTGATGACTATGTGGTGACTATGTAACTTCTAGAGAGAGACACCCCAAAGGCAGGAAATTAGGACCTGATATCAAGAGAAAATACAGGATAATAACAGAGCTATGGGAGTCATCTGCACAAAAATAAAACATAAGAGATGATGGGCAGTAGGAAGTATTGTTAAAGTATATATATATATATTTAACAGATGGATGGTTCATATTGGATTATCAGTGGTAGAAGCAAGCATGATCTGAAAAGAAGACAAAATAAGCAATCCCAAAATGTGACTCTGAAGAGGAGAAAAGTGATCTTGGATGATACATTGTCCTCTGCTAAATGATCTTAGGTAAATCCCTTAAATTCTCAAAATTCATGTATAAAATTGAAATAATATATGTTCTATCTTCCTCAAAGAATTATCACAGGAATTCAATGATTTTGCAGTTTTTAAAAGAATTTTATAAATTTGAGGAATTATTTTTATTGAGAAAAAGCATAAAAACAAAGTTATTGAGATAGAATGCTGCCCATTATTTCATTTAAAAACTCTGCTTAGAAGCACCTCCAAAAGGGAAGATATTTCTTAAAGTACTAGACTTTAGATTACAAATTTATTGCAAAAGGTTAAAAAGAATGTCTTCAACACATGCTATTAAAACTATTCACTGGGAAAAACAGAATGTTTGCTTCAGCTTTGCTAACCCCAGATTTTCATCATTTCTTCTTGATTACTGCAAAACTTTGTGGTAGAATTGCTGGCACATCTGTCCTGCCCATTCATGCAGGATCTCTAATGTTTTCCGAATTTGCAGGGCCCAGTGGATAATGCAAATGCCTAGCACCTTCAGGCAGATGGTGAACAAAACTAAATGGAGCCCTTGTCTTTCAATTGCAAAGAACTGCAAATAAAAAGTCTATTATTCAAGAGTTCCAAGGTATGAAAAGACAGAAAGGCCTTAAAAGCCATTTAGTTAGAATTACAACTTCAGAAGATAAATAAGATGTTACCCTTAGCACTAAAACATAGATGTTACACAAATTTAACATGTGTACCTTTAGATACTAATCCCTAATTACTAATCAGGATTTTTCTGGTTAGTTTTCAAGAATATAAAGTTGAAATAGATAAGAAATTATATACCATTGTTAGGATTACCGTGAGTAACGAGGAAACTTTGTTAAAGAACAATCTTATCCACAAACAGAAGCATGTGGGGTACTGTACCACTTACAGAGTGTCAGGTATTTGTACTTTCTCTGCATGTAAGGAAGGTTAAATGCATCTCAGCTCTGTCTTTTATATAACTTTCCTCTGGACCCAGTTCAGCATCCATCTAGAATATCTAAATTATTTATATTGATACAGTAGTTGAATCAAATGACATATTAAAACAAAAAAAAATGGCCTTTTTCGTGCCCTTAATGTTTTAATGGATTTTTATGCCGAAATATTGAGAGCTATTAAACCAGGAATCTCTTATAGCTGAAATGGGGCAGATGTTAGCTATATTCAATCCCTGGACCTCAGCCGGCTCAACCCCAACCACATTTTCAATCTATTCACAAGGGTTGTTAATTTTACCTTCCTAAAATCTGTCATATATGCCCTCTTCTTTCTACTGATATTGCCACCACCCTGAAACAGGCCCTCTTACCTTATACTGGTCTTTTGTTGCTCCCTCTTTCATAATTTTTTTCTCTAGACTAGTCAATCTCTCAATCAGTTGTCAAATTAATTTTTGAAAGTGCAGATATGACCAGATCATTCCCCTATTCAATAGATTCAAGTGAATCACTATTGTCTCCAGGATCAAATATAAAATCCTCTTGCATTCAAAACTTCACAATCTGTACTGCTCTTAACTTCCCAATCTTCTTATACCAAACTTCTTCACATTTGGGTATCCAGTATCATTAGTTTCTACTGCTCCTCAAAAAAGACACTCCATGGCAAGAAACTGCAAACTGAGTGGATGCCCATCAATTGGAGAATAGCTGAATAAGTTATTGTATTTGAATGGAATAGTATTGTTCTTTTCAAAAAAAAAAAAAAAAATGAGAAAACAACAAGAACAATAACAAAAAAGGTCAAAATAGAATGTTCCTGTCCACATTCAGTCTTCATAGTTCTTTTTCTGGATGTGGACAGGAACATTCTATTTTGACCTTTTTTGTTATTGTTCTTGTTGTTTTCTCTTTTTTTTTTTTTTCCCAATGTGACTTTCCTTTCCCAATGTGGCTTATATGGAAATAGGTTAAAATTGATTATATATGTATCACCTATAACAGTTTTCTTGATGTCTTGTGAATTGGTGACCAGTTCATATCTCCCTTTAGGATTTCATCTGCAATTTATTTACCTTTAGGAACCTCAGGATTTGAGGTCTTATCTTCTCTTGCTACACAAAAGCTGTCTATGATGGGAGTTCTTTTTGTTTTTTTGCTCATTTTTAAGCCTTGAGGTCAGGTTAATGCAAAGGAGAGACAGCTGCTTTAGTATGACAGAACTGGAATAGTTCTGCTGATTGACTTCCAGTATTGGCATCTCCCTCCTCTTCTCTCCCATCTCAGTCCCTGTCTCCTGATTCTCAGTAGTTTACAAGTTGCCTTTTGTAGCAAATCTGCCAAACTACCTGCTTGCAACCAGGACAGAATAGCCTAAGAGACTCACAGAAAATTCCCGAGTGGAGATTAGTCATGTCTGCTCTCCACCATCTTGTCTGTGCCCTTGAAAGTCAATTTCCATGGTTTTAAAAGTGGATTTTAATAACTTTGTTGAATTTGTGGTATGAGCATAGTAAGCATAACTGAAAAACAGAAGTATGTTTAGACTGATCTTCTAATCTCCACCCCATACTTTAGCTTCCTCATCTTGT